>NC_083578.1:87691408-87923908 GCF_027579695.1 Neoarius graeffei
TTAATTTATTTTAATTTATCTAGAAGTTTTCTCTATTTCTTTTCTCTGTTTATCTGTAATGATGATGCTGGAATCTTAATTTCCCTGAGGGAACCCGCCCAAAGGGATCAACAACATCTAATCTAATCTAATCTACAGGATAAATACCTGGAACTCCCCACAAGTCAAACAGAATGTCTTGAAGAATTCCAAGCAAGTCCAGTTGCCTTCTTTAGTACCTATGGCTTCAATGCTCACCAAAGAACACAAGCACCTTCACCATGACAAGGGGGTAATTCAAGCAGGTGGATGTCATTTTTTTTTAGTTTACGCAAAATGATCTTACAATTGGCAGCACAGTGGTACAGTGGTTAACACTGTTGCCTCACAGCAAGAAGGTTCTGGGTTCAAACCTCACAACCAACAAGAGGGCTTTCTGTGTGGAGTTTATCTGTTCTCCCTGTGTCTGTGTAGGCTTGCTCCTGTTTCCCTAACAGCCCAAAGAGATGCAGTTAAGCTAATTGGCTACTCTAAATTGTCCATTGATCAAACTTGGAGTGGGATGGGCTCTGCCAAGTTTAAATGCCCTAGACACACCAATGATGGACTGTTAAAATGTTGCTGGCTATGGGAAAAAGAAGATCTTACAATTACAAGTTTGTAAAAATTTGCACAACCCATTCCACAGTGGAAGTAATGAGCTTCTCCTGTCCAAAAAGCTCCATCTTTCTGTTCCTTTTCAGACATTATCTAGGATAACACCTTTATTTTCTCTCCATTTACGTTGCATTGTTTGCCTTTTGTATTACTTCATTCATTTATCTTCAGGAACCTCTTTGGTGTTCCTAGAGTCTAGGAATGATGGTGGATCTAGAGTCTATCCCAGGAATACCAGGAGAGAGGTAGGAATACACCCTGGATAGAATGCCAGTCCATCACAGAGCACAATGCCACCAGTACAGCTACCAGGAATTAGGAGGAAACCGGAGAACCTGGTTCCGGTACAACCTAGAGTAAACTCACATGAACTCGGGGAGAACTCCACCCAAATAGTAACCAGAGCCCACGATTGAGCCAAGGATCCTGAAGCTGTGAGCTGGCAATGTGTCACAGCGCCGCCTGCTGTCTATTCAGCACATCAATTATTAATTAATTAATTCATTCATTCATTCATCTTCAGTAAGCATTTGGTCAGGGTGTGGTGGATCCAGTGCCTTTCCCAAGAATACTTGGCACAAGGTGGAAACACACCCAGGATGGGATGCCAGTCCCAATCACCAGGTTCTATTACACAATAATTGGGCAATTATGTATAAAAGAACTAATAAAATAAGTTACCAGGATTTAAGTAGGTCTATCAACTACACGTGACCATATGCATAGATTTATTCACACTTTACTCAAATATCTGCGCTCTCAATGCATTCTCTTTGCCCTGTATGCCTGAATGCCAAGACATGCAGAACTACAGTATGAACATGGACCGAAACACAACATGGCTTCTGGCAGGATGGCAAACAAAATGTGGAAAAAGAGAGGAGACCAAAGTATGTTTTCATTTGCAAGGTTGCACGGTGGATTATGGAATGAAATGTGGACACGTGTTCGGAATCAGCACGAGGAGGCAGAAAATTACCCTCGCTTTTTTTCCTGGAAGAGGCTTGTGCTCTTTGTGTGTACGTGTGTGTGTATTCACGCTTCGTGCAAGTCAGAACTGATTCAATGTATTCCTGCTACTTTCCTTTGGAAGAGAAGAGCATAAAAGGGAGAAACGTTTGCAAGTATCATAGCAAGTGATTGGTGTTGAGCATCAATCATGTTCAAATGTAATATGATTCATGTGCTGCATCTTTTTAACCCAGAGGTATCACGAGAAACTCCAGCTGGATGTAAAAGGACCAGATTGTGACAGAAATGACAAGGAGGCCAAGTAAACAGTGACATATACCAGTTCTCAAAAACAACCCAGAACTTCACTGTGCCTATTCTTGCTCCCATGGTAATGAAAAGTTCATACTGAATTTCTCTGACTGGGATTAATCTAGGGATCTGGAGATCGGACTAAGAGAAGAAAAAGGAAGCTAGGAAATTGACCAAGGCTGTTTTACAAATACATGATAATATGGCTTATGTAATGATTGTTCATTTCCATTCCAAGTTATTTTGGCTCTCCATACGTATGAATCTGATTAGTATAACCAGGTTAAGTTTTCAGAGATGTCGACTCTCGTGGTTGGGATATGTCAAAGCTCAATACCTTGATCCAGCAATGATACAGGTCAACAGATGTGCATAAAACATGATTTGGGTTGCTTTCACACTTTTTCCATCAAACATCAGTACACCTTCTGCATTTAATCCTAACATATAAGAGAAGTGGCAGAGTGTGTCACCACTTTCAAAAAACTCTGCCATTGCATTAACAGCATTTAGCAGACACTCTTATCCAGCGCAACATACAACATACCCAGAGCAACCTGGGGAGCAGTTGGGGATTAGGTGCCTTGCTCAAGGGCACTTCAGCCATTCCTGTTGATCAAGAGAATCGAGCCAGCAACCTTTTGGTCCCAAAGCTGCTTCGCTAACCATTACACCATGGCTTCCCCCATGGCTTCTGCCACCAGTGGGATTTAAAAAAAAAAAAAAAAAAGGTCAGAAGTTGAGGGCAAGCAAGCAAAACAAACATTAAGGACAATAAAAATTGTGTTTTGTCAACCCTGCAATAACCTGGCAACTTGTCCAGGGTATACCTCGCCTCTCGCTCACAGTCAGCTGGGATAGGCTCTAGCTTGCCTGTGACCCTGTAGAACAGGATAAGCGGCTACAGATAATGGATGGATGGATGGATGGATGGAAAAATTGTGTCTTGTTCCTGAGCGAATATAAGAAGCCTCAAGATATTAAGAAAATATTTAATTGCTGATATTTCAACATTGGAATGTAACTTAAAATAATCCATAGGTGCTAAAGAAGACAACTGGACTTGCTTGAAATCCTAGAAAATGTTTCACCTCTCACCCAAAAGACTTCTCCAGTTCTGTCTGACTAGTGGAGAGTTCCAGGTATTCATCCTCTAGTGGACCAAAAGCAACCCTAAGGAGAGTCGTTGAGATCACATGGGTCGTTGACCCTCTCAGGCCAAGTTTACATTAGACCGTATCTGTCTCGTTTTCTTCGCGAATGCACTGTCCGTTTACATTAAAACGGCTGGAAACGCCGGGAAACGGGAATCCGCCAGCGTCCACGTATTCAATCTAGATCGTGTCTGGTCCGGTGCTGTGTAAACATTGAGAATACGTGGATACGCGGATACGCTGTGCTGAGCTCTAGCTGGCGTCGTCATTGGACAACGTCACTGTGACATCCACCTTCCTGATTCGTTGGCGTTGGTCATGTGACGCGACTGCTGAAAAACGGCGCGGACGTCCGCCTTGTATCACCTTTCATTAAAGAGTATAAAAGTATGAAAATACTGCAAATACTGATGCAAATACTGCCCATTGTGTAGTTATGATTGTCTTTAGGCTTGCCATCCTTCCACTTGCAAGTGGTAAGTGATGTGCGCTGGGATCACACACACAGCGGCTCAGTCCCGAATCACTGCTCGTGCGCTATACTCGCGCGCTCTGTGAGCTGCGCAGGGCCGGAGTGCGCACCCTCCAGAGGGCACTCGCTGTTCAGGGCGGAGTGATTTGGAGCGCAGGATGCCTGCGGAGCCGAGCGTATCCGTGTATTGGTGTTGCTGTGTGCACGCGAATCGTGTATTGGTGTTGCTGTGTGCACACTAATCGTTTTAAAAACATTAATCTGATGATCCGCTGATACGGTCTAATGTAAACCCCACCTCAGTCATCCTGTAGGTGTTAGGGTCACTGGATGCCAGGTGTGAACAGTGTTAGCAGCCTAGAGGGTTGTTAGGGTGATCTGTGGGTCATTGGCTTTCTCTGCTACCATGCGAATCATTGAAGTCAGCTGGGTCTTGGGCTACATCCACACGACAACGGCAACGAGATTTTTTTTTTAAATATCGCGACCACATGGGCAACGGATCAGTTAAATTTCAGGTCCATATGGCAACGCAACGCTTGCTGAAAACGATGCAATACACATGCCACACCTCTAAGTGCGCTGTAAGACGGTTCCATCGGAGACACCAGAACAATAGAAGTAGACGCATGCGCATAACTGCGCATGCGCACAGTGACTATCCCTGTCACTGTCACACGCACACACTTTCTCACTCCCTATCCTATGGATATAGTCCCTTTAAATCACGTGCTCGTTTTTTGAATGGAGACGCGGAAAGAGGAATGAACGGCCCTTTTTGAGGAATGTATTGTCGGACTTAAACCAACATCTGCAGAGGTGAGATCGCTGCTTTTTTTCCCTATTTTTGCTGGCGGGATTGACTCTGCCCTAAGGGCTATTCTCTCACTCTCTCTCTCTCTCACTCACTTTGCACCATTACACAATAAATATTCACAGTGAAAATATTTTGTAAGCGCGTTTCATATAGGATTTGTTGACAACTCACATCGAGTTTGTTACACTTCCACCTGGCGTGAAGCACATGTGGTTGTGACGTCATCGTAAACAAATCCGTTCTACTCATCCAGACGACTTCGCAACGGCTCCGCTGCCAGATTTTTCCACTCTGGAACCCGTTCTCAAAAGATTTCGTTTTGGGGCACCCAAAACACCGGTGCCGTGTGGACGCCAGGCCGAAACGATAAACAATTTTATCAGATTCACCTGAATCCGTTGCCGTGTGGACAGGGCCTTGGTTTGGATGTATATTCAGTTTTCTAGGAAGTGTGCCACCAGTGAACCCAACACCTACAGGATGACTGAGAGTATCAACGACCCATGTGATCTCAACAACTCTTCTTAGGGTTGCTTTTGGTTCACTAGAGGATAAACACCTGGAACTCCCCACTAGTCAGACAGAACTGAAGAAGCCTTTCAGATGAGAGGTGAAACATCTTCAAGGATTTCAAGCAAGTCCAGTTGCCTTCTTTAGCACCTACAGTTTACGATGACCTAGATGACTGAGAACCTTCACAGACTTAAAATAATATCTTGTCATGATGTGATGTCCCAGTTTCACTATAGCTTCATACAATCAAGTCGCACAAACATCTCAAATACTCTTGAATTTGTTCTGCCTCCCAAAGCTACACAGAAGACAACCTTCTCATCATCAGAGTTACACTGATCTTTATTTCAGCTGCATTACTGATAATAATGAATCTAATCTAGAGAGCAGGCGAGGCTTGTTAGTTTGCCAGTGCTAGTTAGAAATTATTCTTATGGTTGCAACATGTCACATCTCTTCTTCTTCTTCTTCTTCTTCTTCTTCTTCTTCTTCTTCTTCGCTCATCCAGTGTGTCCTGGGTTGGGTTGCTTTCCTAGGATTTATTTGTTTATTTATTGGTTTATTTGATAGGGACAATGTACATTCATGAACAATAGTATAAAATACATAATGGAAATACGCTGGAGCTAGCATAACTGCTAATTTTCATCTGTAGTCCCTAGGCAGGTGACATAAAACAGAATGGAATACAAATACACATAAAACACTACACTAATTAGAGACAGATACAGCATCACTATCCACTGTTCACAAGTCCACAACACAATACACAATTATGCAATACACAATATACAACAACATGGATAGAGACAAAGACAACAGCAAGGCACACTCTGCACAAATCCGGTCTCAGACAGAATAGACTTAAAAAATAAAAATATATCATACCATTAGAAGTGGTTGCAGTTCTGATTTTCCATGGGCCATAGTTTGAGATGAGTCTTGAATTGGTGATATGTAGGATACACCCTTATTGTAAGTGGTAAACAGTTCCAAAATTTGTTACCCTTTACTGACAGTTTCTTGGCTAAGTAAGTACAGCCGACTAGCCATTCCTCTGCTGCACTGCTTTGGGTCGTGGACAATTTAGAGTCGCCAATTCACCTAAGCGCATGTCTTTGGACTGTGGGGGAAATTGGAGCACCCAGAGGAAACCCACGCAGACAACATGCGAACTCCACACAGAAAGGCCATCGTTAGTCACCGGACTCGCACCTGGAACCTTCCGGCTGTGGGGCAACAGTGCATCACCGTGCTGCCCACATGTCACAATGAGTCCCTTTTTTGTCAGCAAAAATTTGCACCAGCCTGCACATTTATTTGTAAAAATCCAAACATGAAAGCAGCCTTAAAGGAAAATTCCAGGATTTTTAAACCTGGGCCATATTTTCCCATCTCTTTGGATCCAAATATTTACTAGGCACAAAAACGATTGAAATCGATTCAGTGTTGAGTTAGAATGCTATAACCGGCAACCGCAAAACAGCTATACAGTGTAATCCTATGGAGCAAACATCCGCGTCAAAGTAAACCGCTTGCTTCCACTGACAGACTCATAATGTTATTATTTCTCTTCTTCCAGCCTCTGACACAGAGCCCCATTCAGTGCCTGTGGTTGATTATCACACAGGGGCTGTTTTCTGATGTTTGCAAAAGGAGAAGTCATGCAGAATTTGTGAGGAAGTCTATTTCCAAAGTAATGGAATATTTAGCTGATTGTGACAATATGAATGAGTGTCGGACAACATGGAAAGGAGAACTTTTGTAAACATCAGGAAATCTCCTTATGTGATAATCGACTACAGGCATTGAATGTGGCGCTGCGTCAGAAACTGGCAGAACAGAAAGGTAAAGCAATGAGTGTAGAAACAGTCACCTTCTACAGTTTCTTTATAGTTTAAAGTCCTGGGTATGGCTTTAAACTGCAACCGGTGGTGAGTCTCAGGTCCAGGAGGACTTGAGTATTGGGGAAAGTGGAGTTACCCCTTAATCACCATTGCTCCCAGGTCTGCTCTGACCTGGAGTGGTAGCACCTGCCTGGGTTCCAGCTATGGGTTAAATAGTACATCACCAATAAGGCGCTGGCAGCAGGGCGCTTTTCGGTGCAATGTGGCAGATGAACCCAACAGGGTCAATGGCACACCACTAGATGGCATGTGGAAGAGCCACTCAAATGGCCAAAGGATGGCATCACTCAGCAAGTCAGTTGTCACTCCAGGTCAACTTCCATACCCATCAGGTCTGTGGTACTTTTGTGCACCATTTGGCATCAGGTCTGGAGGTCCAGAGAGACAACACAATAGGGGCACGACATCGTTTGTTTTACCTTACTGTGTAAGGCACTTCATTAGGAGAGGAGAATAGTATGCGAGAGCTCACGAGACCAGACATTCCGTGGCGGCTTGGCCGGGCTGTTTGTGCTGCCGATGTGGGTGACTCTGTCGCTCTGGTGCAGGCCTCATGGCCCATCTGCATTTCTGTGCATCCGAATGAAGCAGTCATTATTGCTAGTGAGGGACAGCTGATGACAGTTTCTTTATAGTTATTGAGGTAAACAGATAAAGATGTATCTCTGTATGGATGCTTTCCATGTTGTCAGACAGTTGTGATAACTTTATGAGCCTGTCAGTGGAGAAAACAAGTTGTTTAGTTTGATGTGGATTATTTTCCTGATAGGATAATGAACAGTTATTCCACAACATCGAGTCGTACATGAGCTGATAGCCGACGAGGCGCGTAGCACCGAGTTATCTATAAGCCATGTAGGACAAGACTGAGTGGAATAATTATTTTATTCTATCCACATTCACTGGATTTTGAGAAACAGATCATCTCATCTCATTATCTCTAGCCGCTTTATCCTGTTCTACAGGGTCGCAGGCAAGCTGGAGCCTATCCCAGCTGACTACGGGCGAAAGGCGGGGTTCACCCTGGACAAGTCGCCAGGTCATCACAGGGCTGACACATAGACACAGACAACCATTCACACTCACATTCACACCTACGCTCAATTTAGAGTCACCAGTTAACCTAACCTGCATGTCTTTGGACTGTGGGGGAAACCGGAGCACCCGGAGGAAACCCACGCGGACACGGGGAGAACATGCAAACTCCGCACAGAAAGGCCCTCGCCGGCCACGGGGCTCGAACCCAGACCTTCTTGCTGTGAGGCGACAGCGCTAACCACTACACCACCGTGCCGCCCAGAAACAGATCATTTTTAGTTTTATTTTTTGCAAATTCAAAAAATAAAGTTTATACAAAACGTCTGACAAAATAATTTCTGCTTAGAATGTAAACAAACTGCCGAAATGACAGAAGCAATTTGTGAAAAATGCTATAATAATAACAATTCTTGAAAAATAAAAAAGTTACATTCTTACCATCAAATACTTTCATTTCATATTTTGTTGCTTTTTTGGGGGTTTTGTTTTCGAGTAGAGTTTTTATTTCGTCCTCGGTTGGTTCAGCAACATGCTCCGCCATTTTCTTCTTCTTCTTTAGGTTTTTTTTTGGCGGTTGGAAAACCAACTTAAAGGTGCATTACCGCCACCGACTGGGCTGGAGTGTGGAGCAGGAGATATTTGTGGGGGAAAAACTATATTCTTTTAGCTATTTCTGTTTCTTTTGAAGCTAGACAGCCTTTCAATTTCATAAAATCGGTGAAATTTAGTTATCTCTGAAATGTGTTCTTTGTGATATACAGTGGTGCTTGAAAGTTTATGGACCCTTTAGAATTTTCTATTTTTCTGCATAAATATGACCTAAAACATCATCAGATTTTCACCCAAATCCTAAAAGTAGATAAAGAGAACCCAGTTAAACAAATGAGACAAAAACATTATACTTGCTCATTTATTTATTGAGGAAAATGATCCAATATTACATATCTGTGAGTGGCAAAAGTATGTGAACCTTTGCTTTCAGTATCTGGTGTGACCCCCTTGTGCAGCAATAACTGCAACTAAACGTTTGCGGTAACTGTTGATCAGTCCTGCACACCGGCTTGGAGGAATTTTAGCCCGTTCCTCCGTACAGAACAGCTTCAACTCTGGGATGTTGGTGGGTTTCCTCACATGAACTGCTCGCTTCAGGTCCTTCCACAACATTTCCATTGGATTAAGGTCAGGACTTTGACTTGGCCATTCCAAAACATTAACTTTATTCTTCTTTAACCATTCTTTGGTAGAATGACTTGTGTGCTTAGGGTTGTTGTCTTGCTGCATGACCCACCTTCTCTTGAGATTCAGTTCATGGACAGATGTCCTGACATTTTGATTTAGAATTTGCTGGTATAATTCAGAATTCATTGTTCCATCAATGATGGCAAGCTGTCCTGGCCCAGATGCAGCAAAACAGGCCCAAACCATGATACTACCACCACCATGTTTCACAGATGGGCTAAAGTTCTTATGCTGGAATGCAGTGTTTTCCTTTCTCCAAACATAATGCTTCTCATTTAAACAAAAAAGTTCTATTTTGGTCTCATCTGTCCACAAAACATTTTTTCCAATAGCCTTCTGGCTTGTCCACGTGATCTTTAGCAAACTGCAGATGAGCAGTAATGTTCTTTTGGAGAGCAGTGGCTTTCTCCTTGCAACCCTGCCATGCACACCATTGTTGTTCAGTGTTCTCCTGATGGTGGACTCATGAACATTAACCTTAGCCAATGTGAGAGAGGCCTTCAGTTGCTTAGAAGTTACCCTGGGGTCCTTTGTGACCTCGCTGACTATTACACGCCTTGCTCTTGGAGTGATCTTTGTTGGTCGACCACTCCTGGGGAGGGTAACAATGGTCTTGAATTTCCTCCATTTGTACACAATCTGTCTGACTGTGGATTGGTGGAGTCCAAACTCTTTAGAGATGGTTTTGTAACCTTTTCCAGCCTGATGAGCATCAACAACACTTTTTCTGAGGTCTTCAGAAATCTCCTTTGTTCATGCCATGATACACTTCCACAAACATGTGTTGTGAAGATCAGACTTTGATAGATCCCTGTTCTTTAAATAAAACAGGGTGCCCACTCACACCTGATTGTCATCCCATTGATTGAAAACACCTGACTCTAATTTCACCTTCAAATTAACTGCTAATCCTAGAGGTTCACATACTTTTGCCACTCACAGATATGTAATATTGGATCATTTTCCTCAATAAATAAATGACCAAGTATAATATTTTTGTCTCATTTGTTTAACTGGGTTCTCTTTATCTACTTTTAGGACTCGTGTGAAAATCTGATGATGTTTTAGGTCATATTTATGCAGAAATATAGAAAATTCTAAAGGGTTCACAAACTTTCAAGCACCACTGTATGTTTATTTCTGTAATATCTCACAAAATATCCAGCCATTCTGTTCTGTGGCTGGGAAGTTATTTAATTTGAGGGGATTAAAGCAAATAATGTGCATGAAATCCCTCGCTTCACTCAGTCAAGCAGACAGAGGAACACACAGTGTGTGTGTGAAGTCAAGTCAAGTCAACTTTATTGTCAAATATGCTATACATGCTCGACATACATCACAGATGAAATTTCAGTCCTCTCTGACCCATGGTGCAAACAGGCAATGCAATAAATAAAAATAGAATAACTGAAATAAACAATATAAGCAGTGTAAACACTCTTGATAAGAAATAGACATAGACTAAACACTCACAGGTGTGTGGTGTGTGTATATATATATATATATATATATATATATATATATATATATATATATATATATATATATATATATATTAGTGCTGTCAAAAATGTCGCGTTATTAACGCGTTAACTTGACTCAATTTTAACAGCGATAATTTTTTTTATCGCGAGATTAACGCTCTGTGACATGATGTAGGTTTTTCATAAGCTTTTGAAACTGCCAGGAACTTGGAACAGAGACTTTGCTTAGAAAACCGATAGCAGCTAGACTGTAATGCCACGCCCCGCACAGCCAGAGTCCTCTGCCCTCCTCCCCCAAAGAACCAGCGCGGGCAGGGCGCGCTAGTAGAGATGGGATTTATGGCTCTTTGATGGGATCCGCATCTTTGTGATCCGTTCTTTGAAAAGAGCCGTTCAAAAGACTGGCTAATTTGGCTCTTTTTAAATATTTATTCAGTTTTAAGAAGACAGCGTCTAAAGAAGCCAGATCCCTCTGAACTGTAAACTCAATGCTATCCCAGAAATCCTTCCTGTAATATGCAAATTTGGCCACCTTTAATTGGACAGCGCGACGCATCAACAGGCAGAAAGTGTAAAAGTACAAAATGTGTTAAGTGAGCTGAAACAGTAAAGATCAGATTCAATGCAATATTTATCAACGAACAACTTAAAGTTAATATAATAGTGTACTTTATATTATAATCAAGCATGTCAAGCCTACTGTCACTGTGTAACCTATCTCTCTTTAGTTGTAGACTAACTCAAACAGTAGATCATTTCACTCATGGTTCTCTTGCTAGCCCCGCGCCGGTGCTCAGCTTAGGTTTCACTTTGCAGTGGCTGTGTCAAGACGTGTTATGCTTTGCAATAAAAAAAAAAAACATTGGTACAAAGCAAGCCCATTCACTTTTTTATGCTGATAAGAGAATTACAATGGTTTTTTATGTGACAAAAATGTGCGATTAAATTGCGATTAATCGCGAGTTAACTATGACTGTCGCAACATTATCTCATCTCATTATCTGTAGTCGCTTTATCCTGTTCTACAGGGTTGCAGGCGAGCTGGATCCTATCCCAGCTGACTACGGGCGAAAGGCGGGGTACACCCTGGACAAGTCGCCAGGTCATCACAGGGCTGACACATAGACACAGACAACCATTCACACTCACATTCGCACCTACGGTCAATTTAGAGTCACCAGTTAACCTAACCTGCATGTCTTTGGACTGTGGGGGAAACCGGAGCACCCGGAGGAAACCCACGCGGACACGGGGAGAACATGCAAACTCCGCACAGAAAGGCCCTCGCCGGCCATGGGGCTCGAACCCGGACCTTCTTGCTGTGAGGCGACAGCGCTAACCACTACACCACCGTGCTGCCCGTCGCGACATTAATCGCGATTAAATATTTTAATCGCTTGACAGCACTAATATATATATATATATATATATATATATATATATATATATATATATATGTATGTGTGTGTGTGTGTGTGTGTGTGTGCGCATGCGCAGGTTTCCCTTTGAGCGTGCACTGACAGTTCCATCATTCTGTCGCTAAACAAACAGCTGATCACACCAAGGTGCTCGCTGAGCGCCCATATTTATTAGTTTGGTCCTGCGTTTCCTTTCCTTCGTATATAACATAACGTCTTTTCTTCTCGCTTTCTGTTACTGTAGTCGCTCTTTCACGTTTCATTCGCACACTCACGTCCTCCATTTTTCTCTCCTGTTTCAAATTTGTATCCCACAGTGCCTTGCGCGAACGGGGAAAGCCCACCACGTGATGCATGACGTAGTATCTTGTATTGGATCATGGTGAAGCAGGAAAAAATACCGTAGAATTTAGGGACACATGGTGTTAAATTCATTAATTGTTCTATGAAAAAAAACCCTAATAAAATTAGAAGTCTGTGATTCAAATTCAGTAGCTTTCGGTCCACTCAAGAAAAATAATTGGATGTCGGGGAAAATTCTTTTCATGACCTAAACTTGAAAAATCTGAAAGGTAATCTACCTTTAAATATTTGATAAAGTGATATATTTAACTTGATGCTCTCCACCATTTTGTTTTTCTCTACTCACGGTATATGAGCTGATATCCTAGTCGTAGAATAGACAATCAGACCACGCGATTGCTCATATCCAGTGAATGTGGAGAGAATAACATTGTATAGCTGTTTTGCGGTTGCCAGTTATAGTGTTCTAACTCATACTGGACTGATTGCTATTATTTTAATTCCTCATAAATATTTGGACCTAAAGAGATCAGAAAATATGACCCAGATTAAAAATTCCCAGAACTTTCCTTTAATGAGTAAACATTAAAGGAGAGTTTATGTCAGTGTAGTTCAGGCTCATGTCAAGGAAAATGATATTGAGTCCTCTTAATACCTTTGAGACAGATAAGTGCAAAGCCTTGATCATCTCCAGAAAGAGCAATCCACCAAGGTCAGATCTATTTTTCTGTAACACCAAACTGGCAGAAAAAGCTGACCTGAAAATTCTAGGAGTTACCATTGACAATGACAACAAGCTCACCTGGACCAAGCACATCTCCAACACTGCAGCAAGAGCTGGACAGAAGCTTGGAGCTTCAAGGAGGGTTGCGAACAAACTAGATGCCAAAGGGAGAGCCATAGTGCACAAGGCCCAGGTACGCTGCATCATAGAATATGCTTCAGTATGCCAAATGAGTGCCACTACCACCTCACTAAGGCATACTTGTCAACTCTCACAACTTTGCTGTGAGACTCACAATTTTTTGCACTGAATCACACTCTCATGCTTCCACTTTCAAATTCTTACAATTTTTCAGAAAAAAAATATATCCATGGAAAACAAACGCATTATCAATGCACCAATGCATGCAGTGTCCGCTACGTACACAATATCGTATTTCCAGAAGCCCAGTGAAAGAGCTTTTGAAAGAACGTTTGTGATTGGTTGACTGCAAGAAGTCAACCAATGAAATCACATTCTACTTTGTCTTCATCATCTCCACGTTACTGGCAGGAAAGACACTCGTGACGAAAATGAGTGACCGTGATTCTGGATCAGAGGGCCCTCCAAGTTCTAAAAAACCAGAAAATTTCCAGGTATCAAGATGCAGCCAAGTATGATATGAAGTTTAATTCCAACTGGACCAAAATGTATCCATGCATTATCGCTGATTCAGCGAGCAAGCACCATTTCCAATGCACTGTTCGCAACAGGAGTATCAATTGTAAACACCAAGGCCTTCAAGATGTTGAACTTCACATGCAGAGAAAGTCTCAGAAAGATCTTGAAAAAGCGAGATCGTCATCAGGCTTACTCTTGACCGCATTTGCAGCACAGACGAGATATTTTTATACTTTATGGTGTTTGAAAAAAGTTAAATGTGCTTTGTTTTAGTTAATCTAAGTTCAACTAGATCTATTTGCAAAGTTGCGAAGTTAAAGTAAACTTAGCAACTGAAACCTTATTGAAATGTGACCGTTGCACATCTTTCATTTCATGATCATGTTGAAATGTGTTATTGTTTACCTGCCATTGTTTTGTTAATAGAGGTTGTGTCCTCATGAAGCCATTTTTTTTTCATTAATAGTAACAAGAAGATGAAAACTAAATATTCATCCTAAGGCCACCAATCTCCTCTTAAAGTTGGCAAAATTGTTTTTGGCTGGGGGGCTTTGCAGCCCCTGGACCCCCCACTAGGGCTTTGCCCTGGACCTGACCAGAGCCTGCAGCCCCTGGACCCCGGCTTTCTCACTTCTTTTTTCATTTTGGGGTTGACAGCTATGCTAAAGCTTCTCGACTCCATCCAGAGGAAAACACTACGCATCATTGGCGTGAATGAACAACAGGCCAGATTGGAACTAAACATCCCGTCTCTACATCACAGACGTCTGGTGGCTTCGACTGCTGTGATCTACAAGATGCAGACTCGCTCATGCCCACCAGACCTGAGCCTTGTTTTCTTGTTTCCTGTATTTCTGTTTTTATTTTCTTCCAATTACGGATCGTCTGTGTTTAATTCTGAATGCATGTGATTAAATTATACAACAATGAGTTTTGGATTACCTCTGACACCCCTAATTATTATACCCCCGTTCCGGGGGGCGGGGGGTGTATACTGGTTTACCTCTGTCCCTCAGTCCATCTGTCCGTATTTCCATCCATCCAAAACACCCTTTTTCTCAGCAACCACAAATCATAGCCACTTGGTACCAAACTTCAGCTTGGGTTTCTATACCGTGTATACCGTTTTCAGGTCTGTCTCACATCGACTTCCTGTTTACCGACTGAATATTTTTATGAAACATCTCATCTCATCTCATTATCTCTAGCCGCTTTATCCTTCTACAGGGTTGCAGGCAAGCTGGAGCCTATCCCAGCTGACTACGGGCGAAAGGCGGGGTACGCCCTGGACAAGTCGCCAGGTCATCACAGGGCTGACACATAGACACAGACAACCATTCACACTCGCATTCACACCTACGCTCAATTTAGAGTCACCAGTTAACCTAACCTGCATGTCTTTGGACTGTGGGGGAAACCGGAGCACCCGGAGGAAACCCACGCGGACACGGGGAGAACATGCAAACTCCACACAGAAAGGCCCTCGCCGGCCCCGGGGCTCGAACCCAGGACCTTCTTGCTGTGAGGCGACAGCGCTAACCACTACACCACCGTGCCGCCTTTTATGAAACATATAGCATGGATTTACAAAGTTTTCACAACAACTACAAATCACAACTGCTTGACATTTGGTACCGAGCTTCAGCTTGGGGTTCTATACCATGTATACCATTTTCAGGTCTGCCCCACATCGACTTCCTGTTTACTGACTGAATGAATTTATGAAACATAGCGTGGATTTACAAAATTTTTGTCACACTTTTCTCAGCAACTACAAATCACAACTGCTTGATATTTGGTACCAAGCTTCAGCTTGGGGTTCTATACCGTGTATACCACTTTCAGGTCTGTCCCACATCGACTTCCTGTTTACTGACTGAATTTATTTAGGAAACATATAGGGTGGATTTTGACGCTATTTCAAGAAGCAAAATGCTATTTCAAAATGACAGTTTACCAGGATGCTATCTGAAATACCTGGGGAGAGACACTGCTCTTTACTTACTTGTTTCAGGGTTCATTATTTGTTGATGTCAACATTCATAATAAAGTGTCCTATTCCTTTGATTGCTTGCATTCTGATATAAGCGGGAATGGGATACATAAGTGAGTAGTAGCTCACAGTTGATCTTGTTACCCCTGGTCTTTTTGAGCAGTGTGTACAGATAAGGAAGTGAGAGGGCTGGACAGATGACAGGACTAAAGCGCTGCTGCATTGCTCATGCATTAGGCAGACATGAAGTGAAGGCTGCACCATTATCGGCAGGTAATCGAAAGGGATTGTGGGTAATGTAGGAGATCTTTAACTTAACTGAAAACATACCAATATGCTAACCTATAAAGATAAACATACACGTTGTTCAGTGTGGATTTTTCCTTTAATTATATAGACGTAGAGAAACAGTAATATTTATAAGGTCTACTATACTAGCTAATGAACCAGAATGTGTACACATTTCACACAGTCACAATATAAAACCGGTGTAACGAAGTCTCAAAAAATTTAACAGAAAGACAAGCCAAGAAAATCATATATTGTGTAGGAAATTCAGTCCGACTCTGAATTAATGCTGTGCAAACAAGGTTAAGATTTCAGCACTCCGAGAAACACCACACAGCATGCGGGCGGCCAAGAAACAGGTCTGGCTTTGTTTTCCTCCCTCTCCTGCTCTCTACAGGACACTGAGAGAGTGCGAGCGAGAGAAAGATGGAGAGAGATGGAGAGAAAGATATGCAGACAAATGCAAATAAATAACCCGTGCTCTAACAGATGTCGACACATGCTGTATTTCGCCATGACACACTACATGTTACAGTAAAATAAAAGCCGTTTGACTTTGCGTGCCTGTTGAAGTGTAGTCAAAGTCGGTTAAATGGAAATTGAAAGTGTATTTATTAGGGTTTATTCAGGAACATAATTCATGGTCATACTGTAATCCATAGCAAGGGTCAGAAAAAAGGCAGACAAGGTTCACCTACGTAGCTTTATCTTCAGTGTCTACAGTACGTCATACTGTTTTTCTCTAACAGCATGTCTCAAAGTGTTCTTCGGTTTTCCAACGATTAGAATATTTTATTGATTAAACAACAACATGCTTATTTTTTCATCCATTTATAGTTATATTTAATGTTCTGGAATGTCTATGAAATCAATTAGTTCCTGTTGTCACTTACGTTATAGCAGCTGTAAATGGTTGTTCCTTTACAAGCCTGTTTTTTTTTCTCTCAATGTTAATAAGAATAAAAAAAACCTCCTCACAATTTGTCATGTGACTGAGAAAATGTTAATGCGCAAAACTCGAAGCATTACCTGTTATAAAGCTGTTTCAAAGCCCTGACACTGGAGATTCCTTCCGTAAAAATGAAATGTCTATTTAATAGTTATTCCATGAAATCAAGTCATACCGAGTTGGCTATAAGCCATGTACGACGAGATTGAGTGGAATAACCATTTTATTCTATTCACATTCACTGGATTTTGAGAAACAGAGCATTTTTAGTTTTATTTTTTGCAAATTCAATAAATAAGTTTATACAAAACGTCCGATAAAATCATTTCTGCTTAGAATGTAAACAAACTGGTGAAATGACAGGAGCAATTTGTGAAAAACGCAATAATAGTTCTTACCATCAAATACTTTCATTCCATTTATTATTTTACTTTTTTTGTATTTTTTGGGGCTTTGTTTTCAAGTAGAGTTTTTATTTCGTCCTCGGTTGGTTCAGCCATTTTGTTTTTCTTTACCTCACGGTATATCAGTGTCATG
Source organism: Neoarius graeffei (assembly GCF_027579695.1). NCBI lineage: Eukaryota > Metazoa > Chordata > Actinopteri > Siluriformes > Ariidae > Neoarius > Neoarius graeffei. The sequence goes on from NC_083578.1 coordinate 87,708,804, forward strand.
GTGCAGGCACTTTTGTGCATACTTGGCCCATGGAAGGAAACATGCCCAATCCCCCTGGTTGCACATACAGAAGATTCTCAAGAAGCAGCTGATTTCTTGATTTGCCCTTTGACTTGGCCGTTGGACTGAGGGTGATATCTGGATGTGAGGCTGACTGAAACTCCTAATCTCTCCATGAAGTTCCTCCAGAAATGCGAAATGAACTATGGGAGACCATAGCAATGGAATACTTGCTGGAATAACAGTTCTGCCGTTTGGGATGCTGTGGGGATGCCAGGTAACAGAATGAGTCTGAAGGCTTTGGAGAAGCAGTTGATAGTCACCATGATGGTGGTGTTGCCTAGTGTGTGTGTGGGGGGTGTCGGTGATGAAATTGATGGCTATGTGGGACCAGGGTCTCTGAGGAACAGGGAGGGGACAAAGTTTGCCGGTGGGAGGTGTTCTGAGAACTTTGGCTTGGGCGCAGAGGGAGCATGAGGTGATGAACTGGTTAATTTCTGTGAGCATGTTCTCCCACCAGTATTTGTTCCTAATCATCTGATGGGTGCGTTGGCTGTCAGGGTGTCCAGTTGTGGGTGATGCATGAGCCCACATAATTAGTTTGCCTCTAAGATGCTTAGGCACATATAATTGACCAGAAGGGAGATTGTTGGGAAGCGTTTGGGGTTGAAAGTTTCTGATTTCCTTATCTAGGTCCCAAGTGATGGATTGAAGGAAGCACTGGGACGGGAGTATGGGATGAGTAATGGGATCTTGGTGAGTGGGGCAAAGATTTGCGATAGAGCATCAGCCTTAGTATTCTTGGATCCAGGATGAAATGAGATGGTGAAATTAAATCTCGTAAAGAAAAGAGCGCACCCGACCTGGCAAGGATTTAGCTGCTTGGCTTTCCTGAGATATTTGAGGTTTTTGTGGTCAGTGAGGATTACAAATGGGTGAGTAGCTCCCTCAAGCCAGTGTCGCCACTCTTCGAGGGCCAGTTTTATGGCGAGTAGTTCCTGGTTTCCCACATCATAATTTTTCAGTGGAAGAGAGTTTCTTAGAAAAGAATGCTACTGGATGGAGTTTCTGTTTCTCCCCAAAACATTGTGATAGTACTGCCCCTACTTCTGTGTCAGATGCATCGATCTCCAGAGTGAAAGGTTTGGAAGAATCCGGATGCTGCAATATGGGAGCAGAGGTGAAGGCTTGCTTGAGACGACCAAACACTTCTTCCACCATGGGGTTCCACTGAAGATGTTTAGGTCCCTTCTTGAGTAGTGCAGTCAGAGGGACAGTGATTGAGCTAAAACCGTGAATAAAATGGCAATAGAAGTTTGCAAAACCTAGGAAACGTTGAGGACGTGCCACGTTAATGGACGTGGGCGTGGGCCAAGACGTGACTGCAGAGACCTTAGATGGGTCCATACCCACTCCTTTGGAGCTGATGATGTATCCCAGGAAAGAGATATGATGCTGATGGAACTCGCATTTCTCTGCTTTGACATAGAGGTGATTCTAGAGCAGGCATTTGAGGACCGTCCTAAGATGCTCTATGTGGCTTTCTTCATCAGGAGAGTATATTAAGATGTCATCGATATAGGAGATAGCATATCTGCCTAGCATGTCCCGTAACACGTCATTGATGAGACACTGGAACATGCTAGGCATTGAAGAAAGGCCATACAGCATTATCCAGTACTCAAAATGGCCGGTGGTGGTGCTGAACGCAGTTTTCCACTCATTACCCCTTTTAATCCGGATGAGATTGTATGCGCTGCATAAGTCAAGCTTAGAAAAGATCTTGGCTGATCTGAGTTGTTCCAAGGCTGCTGGAACAAGAGGAAGTTGATAAGGGTACTTGACTGAGACTTGATTCAATCCCCTGTAGTCAATACATGGGTGAAGACCACCACCACCTTTCTCCACAAAGAAGAAGCCTGCTGAGGCTGGAGACTTTGAAGAATAAATGTAGCCCTGTTTGAGAGCTTCCTGGATGTACTCCTCCATGGCAGCTTGCTCCTTCTGAGAAAGAGGGTAGATGTGTGGTGGTGACATGCCCGGCAGTAGGTCAATAGAGCAGTTGTAAGGCCTGTGAGGTGGCAACCCACATGCCTTACCCTTACTAAAAACCTCCTTGAGGTCAAGATAACATTTGGGGACATTGCCCATGGAGTCGGGCTGAGAACTCTCCACAGAGGTGGAGGCAAGAGTGATTTTAGGATGAGAGATGCAGCCTTGAAAACATGTGGGTGACCACTGTAGAATCTCCTTGCTCTGCCAAGAAATTAAAGGATCATGGAGTTGGAGCCAAGGGTAACCAAGAATGATGTGATGGAAGGTGGTAGTGACAAAGTGAAATGAGCTCAGAATGGAGAGCACCCACTTGGATGCGAATGGGAGCAATACGTAGGGTGACTAGACTATCTCCTATGGGTCCTCTGTCGATTGTGCAAATGCTGAGCGAACTTTGAAGAGGGGTTGTTGGCAAGTTATACTTCTGGGCGATGGTGCTGCTGACAAAGTTCCCCTCTGCTCCAGAGTCTATGAAAGCAGAGGGGATATGGATGGAAGAAGTCAACTTTAACAACACTGGAACCTTGAACGACTTGGAATTGAACCTGCGTGTGGGACTTACACGGTGTGGAGGACACTCTGCAGAAGATGGACGAGGAGGAAGAATGGGGCAGCAGTTGAGCTGATGTTCAGAGCTTCCACAGTAGAAGCAGAGCCCCTCCCTTCTCCTCCTAGCATGTTCGGAACGAGTTAACTGGGTACGTGAGATGTCCATGGAGGAACTGTCCTCCGGGATCAAGGCTGGCTTTACACTCTCCTGCAGGGATGGTCGATGAGTTAGGAGATTGCCCAGACGAATCGTGAGGTCAATGAGACAATCCAATATTAACTGTTCATCTCGGCAGGCGAGTTCACTCAGTATCTCAGGGTGCAGCCCTTGGCAAAAGACAGCCTTCAGAGCAGGATCATTCCATCCACTAGCAGCCGCTAGTGTTCCGAATTCCAGGGCATACTCTGCCACGCTTATGGAACCCTGTGACATGGTGATTAAGCTTTCACCTACTTCGATGCCCTCAGGTTCATGGTCAAAAACCCTTTTGAACTGAGCGAGAAACTGCTCATAAGACTTCGTTGGTTCGCCGCCCTTGTTCCAAACAGCACTGGCCCATCAAATGGCTTTACCTGTGAGAAAGGAGAGGAATTAGCGATCTTATGCTCATCAGACATGCTAGGCATGGCAGCGAAGTATATGGAGCATTGGAGAAGGAAACCTTTACAAGCAAGCGGGTCTCTGGCGAATTTCTCTGGAGCAGGAAGTTGTAGCGTTGGGTCCGGAGATGGCTCGGAGCATGTTAGGAGGGCCTGTGACATCACAGTTGCTAGTTAAGACATCCTCGTGTTGAAGTCGGCTAGCATCTGCTGATGTTCTAATAAGTGTCCTTGAGCGTTGAGAGCTGTCTGCTTTGCCCCTTCCGCTACATCCATGGTGGCGAAGTATCTTGTCACGGTGCAGACACTTACAGATGTATGCGCAGAAGAGGAACGTAGAGCAAACAGTGAACAAGCCAAAACATGAGACGAGAATCAGAGTCGTGGTACTAGCGAGGGTCGGGTGATCGGCAAACAGAGTGAACGTGAATGAGAGAGGCAAAGGTCAGAAGAACGAGAGTCAGTCAGAACCAACAAGGCTTGGTATGAACTGGGGATAGCAGAACAATACTTCACAATGAAGTGGTGCGAGAGTGGGTTTTAAATAGGCAGAGGGACTAATTAGAGTGATGAGTGACAGCTGCAGTTAATAGTCAGGAGACAGAGGGCGCTGTGAATTCTGGGAAGAGTAGTTCATAGTGTCCATGTTTGTAGTTTGGATGATTTCAGTGGGTTTACTGACAATCAGCTGATATCCTAGTAGTAGAATAGCCAATCAGAGCGTGTGATTGCTCATATCCAGTGAATGTGGATGGAATAATGCACCTTATTCATTGTTAAATATCAAGTTTATTATTAGTCTTATGTAGATTATATGGATTGTCTACCATACAATCCCTGTGAAAGAGCTGTTACTATAGAAACGATCACATATTAGAATGAGGGTATTAATAATATATATTTCGGCACTGCCTAAAAGCCAAGTTCCCAATGAGTGCAAAATGTTTGTGTATGTGGCTGTCACTCATTATTCATGTTGTGGGAGGAGGTGTCAGCCCAGGAAGCTGTATTTGTGATGCTCCAGACACTCGCTGCTGTGTTTATATTCCCCATGTGCCATGTGCCTCCGTCAGGGGTTTAGCTCGGTGTGTTACCGTATATACTGTAGCTTTGCTGTCTGTCGTCCTGATATGTCATTCATACACAGTGTAAAATTTGTGTGCTGTTTATTGAGTGTGTTTTGGTTGAACTGCGGTTTAGTACGAGACTTTGAGCGTAGAGGGTAATGGTGCACGTTTGGAGAACTTGTAGAGGTTTGGTTGGTCCTTGGTTGAGCAGAGCGAGGTGTGTAACATTCAGAGCAGAGTCTGTAAACATCACTCTGCAAAACTGTGTATTTGCTTACACAATGTTACACTAATGTTACACTATGTTACACTATATGTTACACTAATATGTTACACTAATATGTTACACTAATGATACCCCGGAGCGGGAGCGGGGGGGAGGCACTGTTTTTTTTTTTTACCTATGTCCATCCGTCCATCCGCATCTCCATATCTCCATAACACCCTTTTTCTCAGCAACCACAAATCATAGCCACTCGGTACCAAACTTCAGCTTGGGGTTCTACAACCCCGATTCCAAAAAAGTTGGGACAAAGTACAAATTGTAAATAAAAACGGAATGCAATAATTTACAAATCTCAAAAACTGATATTGTATTCATAATAGAACATAGACAACATATCAAAGGTCGAAAGTGAGACATTTTGAAATTTCATGCCAAATATTGGCTCATTTGAAATTTCATGACAGCAACACATCGCAAAAAAGTTGGGACAGGGGCAATAAGAGGCTGGAAAAGTTAAAGGTACAAAAAAGGAACAGTTGGAGGACCAAATTGCAACTCATTAGGTCAACTGGCAATAGGTCATTAACATGACTGGGTATAAACAGAGCATCTTGGAGTGGCAGCGGCTCTCAGAAGTAAAGATGGGAAGAGGATCACCAATCCCCCTAATTCTGCACCGACAAATAGTGGAGCAATATCAGAAAGGAGTTCGACAGTGTAAAATTGCAAAGAGTTTGAACATATCATCATCTACAGTGCATAATATCATCAAAAGATTCAGAGAATCTGGAAGAATCTCTGTGCGTAAGGGTCAAGGCCGGAAAACCATACTGGGTGCCCGTGATCTTCGGGCCCTGAGACGGCACTGCATCACATACAGGCATGCTTCTGTATTGGAAACCACAAAATGGGCTCAGGAATATTTCCAGAGAACATTATCTGTGAACACAATTCACCGTGTCATCCGCCGTTGCCAGCTAAAACTCTATAGTTCAAAGAAGAAGCCATCTCTAAACGTGATCCAGAAGCGCAGACGTCTTCTCTGGGCCAAGGCTCATTTAAAATGGACTGTGGCAAAGTGGAAAACTGTTCTGTGGTCAGACGAATCAAAATTTGAAGTTCTTTATGGAAATCAGGGACGCCGTGTCATTCGGACTAAAGAGGAGAAGGACGACCCAAGTTGTTATCAGCGCTCAGTTCAGAAGCCTGCATCTCTGATGGTATGGGGTTGCATTAGTGCGTGTGGCATGGGCAGCTTACACATCTGGAAAGACACCATCAATGCTGAAAGGTATATCCAGGTTCTAGAGCAACATATGCTCCCATCCAGATGACGTCTCTTTCAGGGAAGACCTTGCATTTTCCAACATGACAATGCCAAACCACATACTGCATCAATTACAGCATCATGGCTGCGTAGAAGAAGGGTCCGGGTACTGAACTGGCCAGCCTGCAGTCCAGATCTTTCACCCATAGAAAACATTTGGCACATCATAAAATGGAAGATACGACAAAAAAGACCTAAGACAGTTGAGCAACTAGAATCCTACATTAGACAAGAATGGGTTAACATTCCTATCCCTAAACTTGAGCAACTTGTCTCCTCAGTCCCCAGACGTTTACAGACTGTTGTAAAGAGAAAAGGGGATGTCTCACAGTGGGAAACATGGCCTTGTCCCAACTTTTTTGAGATGTGTTGTTGTCATGAAATTTAAAATCACCCAATTTTTCTCTTTAAATGATACATTTTCTCAGTTTAAACACTTGATATGTCATCTATGTTCTATTCTGAATAAAATATGGAATTTTGAAACTTCCACATCATTGCATTCCGTTTTTATTTACAATTTGTACTTTGTCCCAACTTTTTTGGAATCGGGGTTGTATACTGTTTTCAGGTCTGTTGCACATCAACTTCTTGTTTACCAACTGAATGTATTTATGAAACATACAGGGTGGATTTACAAAATTTTCATAACACTGTTCTCAGCAACTACAAATCGCAACTGTTTGATATTTGGTACTGAGCTTCAGCTTGGGGTTCTATACCGTGTTTACCGTTTTCAGGTCTGTCACACATCGACTTCCTGTTTACAGACTAAATGTGTTTACAAAACATATAGGGTGGATTTTGACACTATTTCCAGAAGCAAAATGCTATTTCAAAATGACAGTTTACCAGGATGCTATTTGAAACCCCGGGGAGAGACACTGCTCTTTACTTACTTGTTTCAGGGTTCATTATTTGTTGAAATCAACATTCATAATAAGTGTCCTATTCCTTCGATTGCTTGCGTTCTGATATAAGCGAGAGCGGGGGATACGTAAGTGAGCAGTAGATCACAGCTGATCTTTTTATTTTTGTTTTCTTTATTTTCCATGGTGTATGGTGTACGGTGTTTGATGTCCAGTGTTCGATGCTATACTCACGTTCAAGAGGAATAAAACACATCTCCACCAATCAGAGACTCTCTGTTGTTGTTCTTAACGCCAAGGGCTGCTACGGCGCTAGTAAACAATCCGACGTTATTTTTTAAAAAGCAAATGAAAAGTAAAAGCTGGATAAAAACCCATCTCTCTTATGTAAATAGAGATTTTGTGTTTTTATGAGATACGTTGTCTTGCACTTACGATCGGGTTCCTTGTGGTGGTACACAGATGTTGTTCGTATGTAGGGTCGTTGTACGGTCGCAAAAGCCATCAAAAATCAGGTGGATGCTTTACCATATTCTCTTAAGTATAGAGTTTCGCTATAAACCTGCAATTTGTAGCCTCAGTACTGTCAGAGCTGCAGTTATAGAAGATTAATCAACACCTTCTGACCAATCAGAATCCAGAATTTTACAGTTTATGAGGCACGATGTTTAACCAAAGGCATTTCTGTGTACAGAATTAATTTTGCGACAACAGAACCATTCCTTTTGTGGAACAAAATGTGACTATAATTCTTCATTTGTGTGTAAACAAGAAACAAGTTTTTTAGACTTATAGGTCTGTCAATGAATTGTACGTTCATTTTGTGCATTTGTGATGCACCCTGACTCTCCGGTCGCTCGCTTTTCGAAAACATTGTTTTTTGCCCGTGATAACCAGCATCACATGCTAGGATGGAACTGAGATAAGATTCCTTACAATCTACTAAGCAAAAAAAGATGTTCCATGCTGACTGAAAAAAGCAATAACATTATGATAATCCACAGTTTCTATTATTCACTGCCTGTAGCTTTAAAACCTCTCCACAATGGACGTAGTGTTTTCTGAAAATGACTTTCAGGAGAAACAATCAGCTTGGGCTGAAATCTTTATGTAGATCGCTGTAGCGATCAGCAAGGGGGGAAAACATGGCTTTTCAATTCGTATCACTAAGAGGATCATGGGAAGGATAAAGCAGAAGATGAGGGAAGCTCCTGAGATGCATAATAGTGTTGATTGCAGGTGTAATCTCTGATGTGGGACTGAGCGGACGCACCGCGGCATTATGGGTCGCCATTGTTCACCAGGTCTTTGATGTGATAAGAAATATAGCAAAGGTTAATGTGTTTTTCTGGTTAGCACATACACACACAAACACACACACACACAAATACAATTACGAATCCTGAATCATAAAGTATGAATCGATTCTGAACCATGAATCAGTTATGAATCAAGTCAACACATGCTCATCACTAAATGACTCCCAATTCAATTCAATTCAATTCCATTCAATTCAATTCTTTCCCAAATTTTATTTGTATAGCGCCTTTAACAGTAGACATCGTCACAAAGCAGCACCAAGTGAGGCTGCGTTAGTTTTCAAAATGTTCAAATGTTAAAAAAAGGAAGTGTAAAAAAAAAATGGATCGTATAATTGACAGCACATTTCCACCTCGTTTTTAGACACATCTTATATTCCACACATACAGTGTAGTGACTGTGTTTTTATTTTCATATCTGATTTTCTTTCATTGTAGTATAGTGTAATATACAAGGGCATGGAAAGAGCAGAAATTTGTGTTCTTCTTGTTTTTTTTTTTACACAGTCTGAGTAATAAGCAAAACAATATAAAATAGTTTTAGTTTTACAATTAGAGTATAAAAAAGAGAACTTTGCACACACACACACAGAAGAAGAAACCTTTATTCGTCACATGCACACTTCGAGCACAGTGAAATTCATCCTCTGCATTTAACCCATCTGAAGCAGTGAACACATGCGCACACACACCCAGAGCAGTGGGCAGCCACACCAGAGCGCCCGGGGAGCAGTCAGGGGTTCGATACCTCGCTCAAGGCTGCCACACGTCAACCTAACTGCATGTCTTTGGACTGTGGGGGAAACCGGAGCACCCGGAGGAAACCCACGCTGACACGGGGAGAACATGCAAACTCCACACAGAAAGGCCCTCACAGGCTGCCGGCCTCGAACCTGGAACCTTCTTGCTGTGAGGCGACCGTGCTAACCACTACACCACCGTGTCTAATATCACATAGACACACACACAGTGTCTATTAGACACCAATGTATGTTGTTGTTGTTGTTGTTGTGTTTGTACATGAGCTTAATTTTCCAGTTTGATTTTTTTCCCAATATGGAAATTTTTTTTAATGGTTTACTGAGAATTTCAATGTGGCAGCGGGGGTGTGGCCTAGCGTCCGTTTAAGAATAGAGGGTGGGGCCAGGGAAGGTGAGTGGCAAAGTCAGTGCACCTGTGGTTAATTCATGTCGTGTGTCTGTTGTTGCAGTGACAGACGATAGAAAAGCAGGGAGAGAGCAGAAAGAGGGAAGCTCTCCCGACCAGAACGTGTGTGTGTGTGTGTGTGTGTGTGAGCAGTGAGTAAAACTGAAAAGCAAGAAAATAAGCAAAATAAAGTGTGCGTGTGTGTGAACATCAGCTCCTGCCTGCCCTGCTTCTGTACTCCACCTACATCAGGGACATATTACATTCAAATTATAATATTAACTTTTTGAAGTTAAAAGTACAATTAAAAGTATATTCTAATAAGATTGCACTATCCTAATCTATATTCCTCTTCTTAGTAGTAGTATTGGTATTATCTACGTTGTAGACTTCCCTAGGTGTGGGTGGAGCACAGAGGACGGCAGGACAGAGATCAGGTTCAACAAACAGTTTAATTGTTTCCACTTTTCAGGGGACACAAGAGGTTTTACCCAGACACACGCACACACACACATCAGGTGTCTGGTTCGGGAGAGCTCCCCTCTGCTCTCGCTCTCCCTCCCTAAATAGGGCGCGGTCCCTGGGAAGACACACAAACAGGTTAATTGCTCTCAGGTGAAGTGAATCTGCCACTTACCTTCCCCGACTCCGCCCTCCTGTCACAGACCGGTGCTTGACCACGCCCCCGCTGCCACATACCCCCACCGCCCGACTCAGGCCGGGCAGCCGTCCGGCCCGCAGCCGACTCCCCCCCCCCTTGACGGGAGAGGAAGTCCGCCACGACCATCTGCGCCCCCGGCCTGTGGACCACCTTGAAATTAAAGGGTTGGAGCGCCAGATACCAACGGGTGATCCGCGCGTTGGCATCTTTCATGCGGTGGAGCCACTGGAGGGGCGCGTGGTCCGAACAGAGGGTGAAAGAGCGCCCCAGCAGGTAGTACCGGAGGGCGAGGACCGCCCATTTGATCGCCAGGCACTCCTTCTCAATCGTGCTGTAGCGCCCCTCACGCACTGACAGCTTCCGGCTGATGTATAGGACCGGGCGATCCTCCCCCTCCACCTGCTGGGACAAAACGGCCCCCAGCCCTCTGTCCGACGCATCCGTCTGTAACATAAAAGGGAGAGAGAAGTCAGGGGAGTGTAAAAGTGGCCCCCCACACAGTGCAGCCTTTACCTCAGAGAAAGCCCGCTGGCACTGCTCCGTCCACTGGACCGGATCTGGCGCCCCCTTTTTAGTGAGGTCAGTCAGCGGGCTGGTGACGTCCGAATAATTAGGTATAAACCTACGATAGTAGCCAGCCAGCCCCAGGAACTGTCTCACCCCCTTTTTGGTCTTGGGCCTCGGGCAGGCCGCAATCGCTGCCGTCTTATTAATCTGGGGACGCACCTGCCCGTTGCCCAAGTGGAAGCCCAGATACCGTACTTCCACCCGCCCAATCGCACACTTCTTTGGGTTGGCCGTGAGTCCCGCCCGTCTCAGCGACCTAAGGACGGCCCTCAGGTGTTGCAGGTGCCGCTGCCAGTCGTTACTATAAACGATAATGTCGTCCAGGTAGGCGGCCGCATAGGTGGCGTGGGGCCGGAGGACCCGGTCCATCAGCCGCTGAAACGTAGCGGGCGCCCCAAACAGCCCAAACGGAAGTGTGACGAACTGGTGTAAGCCGAACGGTGTGGAAAAGGCCGTTTTCTCCCGGGATAATGGAGTCAAGGGGATCTGCCAATATCCCTTCGTTAAATCCAGTGTCGAGTAAAAGCGAGCCGTGCCTAGTCGATCGAGCAGCTCATCAATGCGAGGCATTGGGTACGCGTCGAATTTAGACACCGCGTTGACTTTTCTATAGTCCACACAGAACCGGACCGAGCCGTCGGCCTTGGGAACCAAGACCACCGGGCTGCTCCAGTCGCTGTGGGACTCCTCGACGATGCCCATTTCGAGCATGGCCTGAAGTTCTTCCCGAACCACCTTTTTTTTGTGTTCGGGTAGTCTATAAGGGCGGCTACGCACTACCACCCCCGGGGGTGTCTCTATGTGGTGTTCTATGAGGTTAGTGCGACCGGGCAGGGGCGAGAACACATCCGAAAACTCGGCCTGCAACTGGGCGACCTCCGTGAGTTGGGTCGGGGAGAGGTGGTCTCCACAGGGGACCGGAGAGGTACATGATGCCAAATTCCCTTTTTGAACCTCCGGCCCCAGCTCCGCCTTCTCCGGAACTACCGACACCAACGCCACGGGGACCTCCTCGTTCCAGAGTTTGAGCAGATTGAGGTGGTAAATCTGTAGCGCCCCACCCCTGTCTGTTCGCCTCACCTCATAGTCGACATCCCCGACTCGCCGTGTGACCTCAAAGGGTCCTTGCCACTTGGCGATTAATTTGGAGCTCGACGTGGGCAAGAGTACGAGTACTTTATCTCCCGGTGTGAACTCTCTAAGGCGCGTACCCTTGTTGTACAGGCGGGCTTGCCGTTCCTGGGCCTGCCGCAAATTCTCCTGAGTTAGGTGGGTGAGCGTGTGGAGTTTTGCGCGCAGGTCCATAACGTACTGAATTTCATTCTTACTCTGTGAAGGTCCCTCCTCCCAATTTTCCCGCAGCACGTCTAGGATGCCGCGCGGCTTACGCCCATATAATAATTCGAACGGGGAGAACCCCGTGGAGGCTTGAGGGACCTCTCGCACTGAGAACAGCAAGGGTTCGAGCCACTTATCCCAATTACGTGCGTCCTCACTTACGAATTTTTTAATGATATTTTTGAGGGTGCGGTTGAACCGTTCTACTAAACCGTCCGTTTGTGGGTGATATACACTGGTGCGGATCGGCTTAATCCCCAATAACCCATACAGTTCGCGTAGTGTTCGTGACATAAACGTAGTGCCTTGATCAGTCAGAATCTCTTTCGGGATTCCAACTCGGGAGATGACGCGGAAGAGTGCCTCTGCAATACTGCGTGCTGAGATATTGCGCAGAGGCACTGCTTCCGGGTATCGCGTTGCATAGTCCACTAGAACTAATATAAAGCGGTACCCTCGTGCTGACCGATCTAATGGCCCGACGAGATCCATCCCAATTCTTTCAAACGGGGTCTCGATTAACGGTAGAGGGCGCAACGGCGCTTTTGGAATGGCCGCTGGATTTACTAACTGGCATTCGCGGCATGCCGTACACCACCTACGGACATCGCCGCGAATCCCCGGCCAATAGAATCGGGCCATTATTCGGGCTAGTGTTTTATCCTGCCCTAAGTGTCCAGCCATGGGATTAAAGTGAGCCGCCTGGAATACTAATTCCCGGCGGCTCTTTGGAATCAAAAGCTGCGTGACTCGCTCTTTAGTTTGAGTGTCCTGCGTCACTCGGTATAATCTATCCTTCATAATCGCGAAGTAGGGGAAGGACGGGGTGGCGTTCGGCTGGAGCGTTTGACCATCGATTACTCTCACTTGGTCAAACGCATGCCGCAGAGTCTCGTCTCGCGACTGCTCCAATGGGAAATCCGCGAGGGATTCCCCAATAGAGAGAGGAGGAGCCGGTGGCTCCTCACCCTGACGCGGAGATGACGTAGACGGCTCCGCGACAGCTGCTCCCGCCAAAACGACACCGGGACCTCCCCCTGTCAACTGGCAGGACCCACTCTCTACTAGGCGCGTCATTAAACCCCGAAATCCCGGCCAATCAGTCCCCAAAATTAACGAGTGGGTAAGGCGAGGATTAACCGCCGCCTTCACTATAAATTTTTCCCCTCTGAAAATAATGTGGACCGACACCAAAGGGTAGCTGTGAACATCCCCGTGCACACACAAAACCTTCACCCCTTGTGCTCCCCCCAATGCCTCGTTTTGAACCAGGCTTTGGCGAATTGAGGTCTGATTACAACCAGAATCCACCAATGCCTGATATGTAGCCCCTTGGATACTCACCGGTATGCGATACGCTCCGGCCCGATCGAGGGCGGCCTCTGGCGCGTCGGGGATCCGAACCACCGCGCCCACTTCCATTGCTGTGCACTGCTGTTGAAGGTGGTCCGGTTCCCCGCAGCGCCAGCAAACCGGCCCGGGCTTCCCCTCTGCACCGGTGCTCTGGGGCTCACTCACCTGAGGTGGGGGAGAGACAGACACAGAAGGGAGACACGGGAGGGCACCGCGGGTGCGGCGGGCCGGCAGGGGTGGTGCCGGCCCCCGCCTCCGCGGTGGGGGAATGGGGCGAGGACGGGACACAGAAGGAGGAGAGAGAGAGAGAGAAAGAGAAGAGGAGAGAAGAGATGTCGACATCCGCTGTCCTGCCGCCGAGACAGCCGCCAGATGATCCTCCGCCAGCTCGACTGCCTGATCCAGCGACGCCGGGCGGTGGCACTGGACCCACTCCGCGGCTCCTGCTGGTAAGCGGGCGATGAACTGTTCCAGTACCACCTGATCGACGATTCCCTCGGCGTCGCGATCTTCGGCCCTCAGCCACCGCCAGCAGGCGTCCCGGAGCTGCTGGCCGAACGCGAACGGGCTGCCGACTTCCTCCATCCGCAGCGCGCGGAAGCGCTGGCGCTGCTGCTCCGGCGTGCGCCCCACGCGCTGAAGGACAGCCCGGCGAAGGTCGGCGTAGGCCAGCCGGCGATCGGCGGGGAGCTGTAGTGCAGCCAGCTGCGCCTCTCCCGTCAGGAGGGGGAGGAGGCGCGCCGCGCGCTGCTCCATCGGCCACCCCGAGGCTTCAGCGACCTGTTCGAATAACGTGAAGAAAGCCTCGGGGTCATCCTGCGGGCCCATCTTAGTTAAGGTGAGGGGAGACGGGCCCGCGGCCGGAGCGCTGGTGGGCCCCGCCGACGCGAGGAGACGCCGGAACGCCTTGCGATCTTCTTGCTGGGCCAGCACCAGGGCATCGAAGCGCCGCTCTTGTTCCTTTCGGAGTGTGATGAGCGCCTGGTGCTGGCTTTGCTGAGCCGTGGCGAGGGCGTGGACCAGGTCGGTGAACGGGGAGGATTCCATGGGGCTGCTGGGTTGGTGCTCCATTTCCCGGGTTTCGGCACCACTGTAGACTTCCCTAGGTGTGGGTGGAGCACAGAGGACGGCAGGACAGAGATCAGGTTCAACAAACAGTTTAATTGTTTCCACTTTTCAGGGGACACAAGAGGTTTTACCCAGACACACACACACATCAGGTGTCTGGTTCGGGAGAGCTCCCCTCTGCTCTCGCTCTCCCTCCCTAAATAGGGCGCGGTCCCTGGGAAGACACACAAACAGGTTAATTGCTCTCAGGTGAAGTGAATCTGCCACTTACCTTCCCCGACTCCGCCCTCCTGTCACAGACCGGTGCTTGACCACGCCCCCGCTGCCACATACGTATACTTTGTTTTTAATGTACATTACTGTAATATTCATGTAAATTATAGGAAATACTGTAACAAAAACCAGTTACCTTTACATTCCATTATTAATTAATTCATTAATTAATGTATAAATATAAAGTACCTGATTTTGGTTACTGGGTGGCTTGTGTAGGGAGGTAAAACAAAAACTATTAAAAATATATGCATATATATATATATATATATATATATATATATATATATATATATATATATATATATATAAATAATAATTAGAATAATTTTTACAAAAGTAACTGAAGAAGGTACTTGTACCACACCACCAACTATTATTATTATCTCATCTCATCTCATTATCTCTAGCCGCTTCATCCTTCTACAGGGTCACAGGCGAGCTGGATCCTATCCCAGCTGACTACGGGCGAAAGGCGGGGTACACCCTGGACAAGTCGCCAGGTCATCACAGGGCTGACACATAGACAACCATTCACACTCACATTCACACCTACGCTCAATTTAGAGTCACCAGTTAACCTAACCTGCATGTCTTTGGACTGTGGGGGAAACCGGAGCACCCGGAGGAAACCCATGCGGACACGGGGAGAACATGCAAACTCCACACAGAGAGGCCCTCGCCGGACCCGGGGCTCAAACCCAGGACCTTCTCGCTGTGAGGCGACAGCGCTAACCACTACACCACCGTGCCGCCCTATTATTATTATTATTATTATTTCCGTTGTCACTCAGCTTCTCTAGCTGGAGATGAAATAAAGATGCCAGCTGTTCACAACCTGTGAACAAAGATGACACCGTTAACATTCAAGCCCCTTTCTGAGTATTCTAGCTGTTCCAAGTAGGGCTGGTTTCTGTAACTCTGATGTTTTCCCCCATTTCTTTTTAATTCAAGTTTCAATCTGTTGACTGACTATACCTAGTGCACCCATAATAACTGGTATTACATCCATATCCAGTATATTCTTCAGATACCACAGTCTTTTTTTTTTTATCTCTCTTGCTAAGTCTTCATATCTTTCCTGTTTTTCCTTCTTTTTTTTTCTTTTTTTAATCGCAAACTCTGTTGTCTCCAGGGCAAGAAACATCTGTAATCAAGCACTGCTTGTCAGTTTTATTGACTACAATAATATTTGGTTTTCTATTTTCGATTTGATGGTCACATTAGATCATGAAATCCCATAGGATCTTAGCATGATCGTTTTCTGTAATACCTTCTGGTTTCTGCTGGTACCACTTCTATGTTAATAATAATAATAATAATGGGCGGCACGGTGGTGTAGTGGTTAGTGCTGTCGCCTCACAGCAAGAAGGTCCGGGTTCGAGCCCCGTGGCCGGCGAGGGCCTTTCTGTGTGGAGTTTGCATGTTCTCCCCGTGTCCGCGTGGGTTTCCTCCGGGTGCTCCGGTTTCCCCCACAGTCCAAAGACATGCAGGTTAGGTTAACTGGTGACTCTAAATTGAGCGTAGGTGTGAATGTGAGTGTGAATGGTTGTCTGTGTCTATGTGTCAGCCCTGTGATGACCTGGCGACTTGTCCAGGGTGTACCCCGCCTTTCGCCCGCAGTCAGCTGGGATAGGCTCCAGCTTGCCTGCGACCCTGTAGAACAGGATAAAGCGGCTAGAGATAATGAGACGAGATGAATAATAATAATAATCATCATCATCATCTTGGGAATTATTTTTCCCATTTATTATTTATTCATGTGTTAATCCATTCATTGTGTACATTTAAATTTAGAATACTGTAATATCCATGTTCACTGTGCAGAACAGTGTATTGATTGATTATATCAGGTAACTGATTTCAGTGAGTGGGTTTGTGAAACAAGTTAATATTTGCCATTTACTATTAAAAGTAATAAATGTGATTAATTCCTTTGGAGTGATGTCCTGAAGGTTTATGAACCGAAACCCATCTGTCATGTGATGCCTCGCTTTGTACATGTTAGTCTCTGTGACTTCCTGTTCTCACACTCAACGCTCAACACACAGGCCCCTCTTAAAAACAGTGACCCCAAAATGACACCATCTCTACCCCCAACCCATTGAGGAACCTTGAACCCCCCGCTATCCCGGGACATCCGGCAAGATGGAAACCACAACATTGTCCTCCCGCTGACTCCGAACCTGGGATAGACGGAGCTCCAGGGTGAGATCTGTTTCCCTGCTACTGGCTCGTAGCCTTTTGCTTAATCCCGCGCTCTATGAGGACGTCTGGATCCAGTTTCCATTTTACTGAGGAATTCGATAGAGTCTGATTGGTGGCGCTCAGCATGAACACCGGAGAGAAAGGCTTAACAGACAGCTGTAAATTATGCTACAATCACAATCAGGATATTTTGTTCACCACACACATGGCGTATAAGGAAGTTGTCATGGTGTAGTGTCTCAGAGCAGATACTGTATACTGCTACAAAAATTTAAACAAACCCACCAAAAAAGGTGGTTGAAGGGCTGATTTCCAAAACCTGCTAAGTCCATGAATGTAAATGGTTTTAGCAGGTTTGGGAAATAAACCCTTCAGTCACTCTTAGCAAGCGAAAATATCTTGAATATGGTCAAAATTAGTGAATGTTTCCTATTATAAGAGTACAACAAACTGAATACAGCATTATTTAACCTACTTCTAAACATTTGCATTAATTTAAAGCTTGAAATAGGTCCAGCTAATAGCTCTGATAATTTAGCGAATTTTTTTGAAGCATTATTTTTAGAAAGAAGCAACATTATCTGCCAAAAATATCAAGAAATAACTCAGAATCATCTTTTCATCATTTTCTCTTCTGTTCCTTTTTTCTCCAGGTGATTCCCTCCAAAAAGGTCCATTTTTCATTTCATCAGTCCACAGTACATGTTTCTGAAATACCTCTGGCTTATCTACATGTTGTCCTTCATCCATCAGATGTTCACATTTGGAAGGTTTCCTTCTGACGACTCTTCCATGCAGAACAGCGCACAAGCACTTGCGTGTCCGTTAAACCTGACTCCTGGTCCTTCGCTGCTTTGAGATATAAGGATTTTGCTTTGATTTTATTTCCACGGTTCTACTTAACTTCCATTTCTTGATGACATTTTGTAAAATGGAAATGTCATATCTTGAAGATTTGAGATCTTTTTATCGCCTTCCTCTGCTTTGTATCAATGAATTTCATTTTCAGATCCTCGGTCAGTTGTTTAGAGGATTCCATGGTGGTTGACTGTTAGCAAACGGTTGGAAGAGTCAGAGGATTCATTACACTCTGGAAATGATCGGAAGAACAAGTCCAAACACCAATCCACTTGCTGTTTTATGTGGTTATCTAATCAGCCAAGCCCTTGATTGACAGCAGCATGATGCAGCAAATCAGGCAGATACAAATCAAGAGCGTCAGTTAATGCTCACAATGTTCAAACATCAGAATGGGAAAAATTGTGATCTCACAATGAAGTGTGACTTTCTTTCACTGTGGCATGGGTGTTGGTTTGAGCCAGATGGACTGGTTTGAGTATTTCAGAAATGGCCGATCGCCTGGGGTTATCACACACAACAGTCTCCATACACAGAATGGTGAGAAAAACAAAAAACATCGAGTGAGTGAGTGAGAGTTCTGTGTGTGTGGAAACAAGCACCTTGTTGATAAGAGAGGTCAGAGAAAAATGGACAGATTGGTTTGAGCTTTTTTGCCAGGAAGGAAGGATATAGCAACTCATATAATCACTCTTTACAACCGTGGTGAGCAGAAAAGCATCTCAGCATGCAACAGCAGAAAAGCACATTGGGTTCCACTCCTGCAGCCAAGAACAGGGATCTTAGAATCAACAACAAGTTCCTAATAAAGTGAGTAAATATATACACTACCGTTCAAAAGTTTGGGGTCACCCAGACAATTTTGTGTTTTCCATGAAAAGTCACACTTTTATTTACCACCATAAGTTGTAAAATGAATAGAAAATATAGTCAAGACATTTTTCTGGCCATTTTGAGCATTTAATCGACCCCACAAATGTGATGCTCCAGAAACTCAATCTGCTCAAAGGAAGGTCAGTTTTATAGCTTCTCTAAAGAGCTCAACTGTTTTCAGCTGTGCTAACATGATTGTACAAGGGTTTTCTAATCATCCATTAGCCTTCTGAGGCAATGAGCAAACACATTGTACCATTAGAACACTGGAGTGAGAGTTGCTGGAAATGGGCCTCTATACACCTATGGAGATATTGCACCAAAAACCACACATTTGCAGCTAGAATAGTCATTTACCACATTAGCAATGTATAGAGTGGATTTCTGATTAGTTTAAAGTGATCTTCATTGAAAAGAACAGTGCTTTTCTTTCAAAAATAAGGACATTTCAAAGTGACCCCAAACTTTTGAACGATAGTATATATATATATATATATATATATATATATATATATATATATATTAGTGCTGTCAAGCGATTAAAATATTTAATCGTGATTAATGTCGTGACTGTCATAGTTAACTCGCGATTAATCGCAATTTAATCGCACATTTTTGTCACATGAAAAACCATTGTAATTCTCTTATCAGCATAAAAAAGTGAATGGGCTTGCTCACCGTTCGAACTACGGGGGTACTCGGGGGATCCGAGATCCCCAGAAACAGACATGAGATCCCTTGAAAACATGATTTGGGAAATGTTGGGGGGTCTCTAAAATATTGGCAAAATGATGTTTATTGACATAGCAATCGTGTGTAACTGGAAGCATTTGCATATCCGAAGTGAGTGCGCGATGGAGAGCCGCGCTCTGAGACAAGCGCAAACACCCCCCCCAAGGGAAAAAAAGGGACCCCCCCCGAAAATATCGGCATAGTTCGAACACTGGTTGTACCAATGTTTTTTTTTTTTATTGCAGTGCATAACACGTCTTGTCACAGCCACTGCAAAGTCGGGCTGGAGCCGCCGATGGGAAAACGAAACCTAAGCCGAGCACCCTGGCTCTTTGGGGGAGGGCAGAGGACTCTGGCTGTGCGGGGCGTGGCATTACAGTCTAGCTGCTATCGTTTTTCTAAGCAAAGTCTCTGTTCCAAGTTCCTGGCAGTTTCAAAAGCTTATGAAAAACCTACATCATGTCACAGAGCGTTAATCTCGCGATAAAAAAATTATCGCCGTTAAAATTGAGTCAAGTTAACGTGTTAATAACGCAACATTTTTGACAGCACTAATATATATATATATATATATATATATATATATATATATATATATATATATAAATTTGGGCCGGGGTGCCCAAACATTTGCACACAACCGTACAAGTCAAGTAAGAATTTGGCTTTGGCTCGGATTTTTGATCCTCATCTTCTTTATATCATTTTCTATCAGTGTAATCAGTACGCTGGAACAAGTAAACAGACCTTAAGTTCCATCAGCCTTTTTTAAATCTATAAAATTGCATTTATCTGCTTTTCCACAGCAAGTGATTCACAACCTCCATGTCCTCCTGCTCTAACACACCTAATCCAAACCATGAACGACATGATAAATTACTCTGTGACTCAAATCAGGCATGTCATTCAAAATGACGCCTCACATTCGTCATTAAACCCTGCTATATTGAGATTAAGCACTCGGGGTGTTTAGTTATCCAGCAATGCCGAGGTAAAAATGATTATAACTTACTCCTCATGACCCGGGACTGTAAAACAGATGATGACAGTGATAAATTGAGGCGCATGAGCACAGTGCTGTGTTTCAGCAAGGCATGCTGGGTGTTAGATGAGATATTTGAAGTGCCCACAGAGCCTAGTTTAAAAAAAAAATAAACATATTGGACCAGGAATGTGCATGGGGGGGGGGCACGGCATGTCCTAAGTGATTTTTAAACATGTGTTAGGTACAGTATGTAACCGTCTGATAAGGAAGTGTGTGCGTTACTCCTTCGGATGGTCTCACTCTAGAAAGCAATTAGGAGAAGATTGTGGTGTTAAAGTGTGAGAAACACAGAGAAAGGATGAGGACTGGGAATAAAAGCTTCTGAGAAATCTTTAGTGTAGGCATATCTGCATCGCTATTTCAAGCTACTGAATTGAATATTTGGAAAGAACGACAAGACAAGGTGTACACAATAAGTTGAGTCCAGTGTCATTACATTACATGCATTTAGCAGATACTCTTATCCAGAGTGACATACAACAACCCTGGAGCAGTTGGGGTTCGGTGCCTAGCTCAAGCAGACTTCAGTCATTCCTGCTGGTCTAAGGAATTGAACTGGCAACTATTTGGTCCCAAAGCTGCTTCTCTAACCATTAGGCCATGACATGGCAGGAAAAAACTCCAGGCATAAAGGAATTAAACAAGTGTGAAATATTGCATGTAGATGACATTTGGATCATGAGCATATTTAAATAATATTAGCTGGCGTTTTTGTGGTATATCAGATATATTCCATTCAGCTAACATGATATTAAATGAGTTGAAGGCAAGTAGCTGAATGGAATATATCTGATATACCATGAAAAAAGCCAGCCAATAGTATTATTATTATTATACATACACACTCTTTTTCCATTTTTTTGATGTCCGTTGGTATGTTTCTCTCTTGTAAACAGATGGGAACTGTCAGGACCTTCTAATCCTTCACAGAAGGCCCAAACAATTTCAGCATTTCAAATGTTATATTTAATTTCTTTCGTTCTTTAATTGCTTTCATTCTTTCATAATTTCATAATAATTATTCTCTTCTAATTCTAATTTGGGCTCATCTCATTTTCGATCAAATTTCCTTCAGAAATGAAAGGGTTACTGTCCTGAAAACATTCAAATCGAGTTATCCAATAAGACTGTTTTGTTTGTTGTCTCTTAGGGGTGGGCGGTATGGCCAAAAATGCATATCACGGTATAATTTGAGCCACTGACGGTATACATCACGGTATTGTAGTTTTGTATATAGACCCCTTCGCATGTTTGTAAACAAACTGACCGTTGCCAGGATGCGCGCGCAGCCTGGACCCAGAAACAATGGCGCTGCCCATAGACCGGCATTATGAGCTGCCAGATTACGCAAAACAATTGTCGTTACAAGATCGAGAATGCTACATAAATAAGTTAACTCTAACAAGTGGACATCGCCTACCGGATCCGTATTTAATTAAAGAGTGGACGGACGATGTTAGTAAGTTTTCCTCTGATACCTGAAGGCAGTCATACTATTTACAAAAAATGTCAAACTCAAAAAAAAAAAAAACTATTTACAAAAGTAGCCTGCCATCAACATTCTGGTTACAGCGAGACTACAACTTGATTAACAATGGGACATTCATATTCATTTTGTTTTAATCAAATTATGCCAGTGATGTGATGGCAATGTGGCTTTAGCTACAACAGCAAATACCAACACTAAACAGCAATTTGCAGGAGGTGATGGCATGAAAGGAATGATAGTGTAAAGAGTGCAGCTAAGAGAAATCAGAGCTGCGTAAAAAGCGAGAGGCAGAGAGCAGAAATGAAACTGAACGGGGCGGGAGCTAGGTTAGAGCAGTCAACGTAAGTTGGCATTTAGAGCGAGGGCACACAATTTTACCTTTCCATCCTTGCTTTAAAATTGTGATTTTCGGCATACACAAATAATGACGGCACAAAATCTGGACTGCTTGAGTCAAGCGAGACCTCTCCTACAAACAAAATTGCATGCAAAGCTAAGTTAACATGCTAACAATATTCATTACATTGTGTAACTATGACCCAGCTAATCAGACAAACGTTACCAAAGTATTTTGCTACATCAATAAACGAAGACTAGAAAGAATAAAAAAGAAAGATTTAATAAATAGCCTGATCTTAATGAAGTGGGCGCTGCAAACCCGCGCATTTTTGATGGTGCTTTCATCCCAGTCTACACGTTTGATGGCTTGTAGCCATAGACGTCGGCGATTTTTTTGGAATGGGTGAGATCCTGCTGGAATTCTGAACATTTTAACCCCATCACTGCTACGATTCTGACACCCGACAACACAACTACTAGGCATTTCTTCCAAATATTTCTTCTCGTCTCTACCGTCGCCGAGTCTTTTTTGGGTCCAGGCTGCGCGCGCAATTTCCTCTTACGTATGAATGACGTTTACTGCGAAGGGGTCTATAAATTACAACAGAACAGTTTCTTAGTGGTTACCATAGCAAAAAGTAAAAGCTTTCAATCAGGATGTTTTCAGCAATATTGACATTTTTATAGCGAAATATTTGCGGCTTGGAACTACGTAGCGTTGATCAAGCGTCTTCACCATATCTTTAAAGCCTCGTCTTTCCACCGTCTGAAAGGGTACCATATCTCTGCATAAATGTACTGCAATGGACCTGGTTATGTCAATCCACCGCTGGCTCTTTTTCTCATAAGGTGAACCTTTAGTAAATGACTGGGCGATAGACTGTTGTTTGTGGTGTGTAGTTTTTCTCCCGCCCGAGGACTGTCCTTTCTTTTCGGTAACATCACGCTGCAGTCTTTGGCTTTCTTCATGTTCTATAGTGTGGTTAGTCTTGAGGTGGTTGAACAGATTACTTGTGTTACCGTGTCTTGCGATCACTGTCGCCCGGCATATCTTGCAGATAACATTTTCTTGTTTAATGTCCGTCACTTTAAATCCAAACCATGTCCAGATTACTGATGTTGCGCCGACTTTTTTCACGAGCTCTTCCTCTGCTGCCGTCTCTTCACTACTCGCCGCCATTGTTGTTGTTCTTCTTCTTCTTCGAAGCAGCCAGGCGGGCGTTCAAACTATGCATTACTGCCAGCTAGAGAAGGCAATGAGCTATCGCAGTACACGCTATGACACAAACTCTCTACCGTTGGTCAAAAAATACCGCATACGGTATCATACCGTGCAAACCGCCCACCCCTATTGTCTCTAGGCTGAGAAGAGTTTAGAGCTGCTCAATCATTGGTTAGGACTTCATTGCTGGGACAGAAGGCCATGGCAGTGTATGTTTATGTAGGAAGTGACTGATGAATTAACCAATCAGATTTTGATTTAAACTGGGAGGGACCAAAAATTTATCACCCTTGGCCTGCTCGAAGGTCAACGCGAGCTTAACCACTAGTCGGCGCCATCAGCGCAGCAGTGAAGTCTCCTTCCAGCCCGTGTAGCGTTCATCAGTAGTGTTAGCGAATGCTAATAAAGTGGTCAAGCCAGTGCTATCTATCGAGAGCAAGTAGCACAGGCTAACGACCGAGAAACTAAGATTTCTGTCTCCAGACTCTTCTTGCATGCTTGCCACAGTATTTTTCACTCAGACTTAAGTACTAATTTCCCTGTATAATTTACTGAGTTACTTTTAAAATCAACAACGACAGCTACACACAATGGAGCGACCTGGCACCCTGCCGCTAATCCCTTGCAAAATCCTTTATCCTGTTGCTTTTTTGGTGTCTGGCTAAGGTTTGGCTGAGCTCAAGTCCCAGCTCTAATAGTTCGCCACTGCTTATAAATATGCATGAAGAATATCTAATTAAGTTTTGGTAGCCTTTCAATGCATCTTTAGTTTCAGTTTTCAGTTTATTTATTTAGCGCTTAATTATAGCATAGCTAATCCTAGCAATAGCACTGGATTAGCCTCATCTTTTCTCTTTCCTGGCGGACAAAGAAATGCTTCTGCACATGCACAGCAGAAAACTTTCTCACTTGATATTCGCATCAGCTCTGACGTGTGATGCCATGTTGTCTTGACAACAATGCAATATCGTAAATCATATTCATTGCTCATTCTCTATTGAGTAAAGTGATGTAATACATGTAGGATAAGCGATATGCTAACAATATCGCATGCTATCAAAGCAAATGAATGAAACCTGCTAGAAAGGAATAGAACACGTTTTTATTCCATTGAAAAAGTGTCCTGTATGTATAATAATTCAATAATATTGGCTGGTGTTGAGCGGTATATCAGATATATTCCATTCAACTAGCATGATGTTGAACGAGTCAAAGACGAGTAGCTGAATGGAATATATTTGATAGACCATGAAAAAAATCCAGCCAATATTATTATTATTATTATTATTATACATACACATTCCTTTTGGGTGTTCAACGTGTCTTTCTCTTTCAAAATTCTCTCAAAATCTTATGTATTTAATGAAACAAACCTGGCGGCCATGTTTGTTTACAAATTGTTCCAGTCGCTCGCTAGCGTGGAAGTTTTACGTCTCTGACATGTGACGTCATGTTGTCTTGACAACCATGCAATATCGTAAACCATATTCAACGCTCATTCTCCATTGGGTAGAGTGACGTAATACACGTAGGATAAGCGATATGCTAACAATATTGCATGCTATCAAAGCAAATGAATGAAACCTGCTAGAAGGGAATAGAACACACATTTTGATTTCACTGAAAAAGCGCCCTGTATGTATAATAATGATTTATAATGCTCTTTTTAGGCACTACACTTCCTTGTTTTTAATAAACCTGCTTGATCACAATATTTTCCTTGGAGATTTTTTCTTTTTCCTTCTGATGATCCTATAAGGACACATACTGACTGTATTTTTGAGAGACTTTTCCAAATCATCCATCATCTCATGATTGCCAGAAGAAGTGTATAAAAATTCTCTTGATGTCACGCACAAAGATGAAAAAGTGCAGCATGCTGCAGCTGACAAAAAACTATTTCCACAACACAAGAGGCAACATCTGCTTGTAAAGTCACTTGAATTACCAGATGACTTCTTTTTTTTTTTTTTGCTTAGTTTGTGTCAACAATATTAGCAAAATATATCGATTGTAGAACCGTGATAGAGCTCTGATAGCGTGTGCTGGAGTTGTATGTTGCTGTGTTGTGTGTTGCCCAACAGTTAGACCCCCAAAGAACTTACATAAAAGAGAAATGAATGCATGCTGTATCACGCAAGTCTTTCCGAGATCCTGTATCTTGCTCTGGATGTATCTGTAATTTGTCTCAAAGATGAGGTCGTGGTGAATTTGTGATCTGGAAGTCTTTAGAGGAGGCAGCATGGGACCCAATGAATGACCTTTCTGAGGAAGTTAATCACAGCCAGATAGACTCGGAAAGTTGAACTCAGAGAGTGGGCAGGTTGGCGAGAGATGCGGTTACGGATTTGAAGGACGAGATACCAGAACGTCAAGGATGTAGTAGCTCATCTGGCCTGCCATTAAAACAACCCTGACGACCAAAAAATCAGACAGAACTGAAATATGACAATGTAAGAGAGGACCAACCTCCACAACAAATTGTTTACAACAAGAAAATCAACAAAGGACTACATTTTGTTAGCCTGGGCCCGCCCATCCTAAGTGTGATGCAACACGAGGA
The DNA here is from genome assembly GCF_027579695.1 of Neoarius graeffei. NCBI lineage: Eukaryota > Metazoa > Chordata > Actinopteri > Siluriformes > Ariidae > Neoarius > Neoarius graeffei. The sequence continues at coordinate 87,734,551 of NC_083578.1, forward strand.
CCTGTTGCGAACTTAGTCTGGCAAGGCAAGCTATCTACAGCTTTTCCAAACTCCCGAAAAATCGGGAGCCAATCGACTTTGAACATCTCCAACGGCCCTGGGTAGAGGCGTGTTCAAGGCACTGACGTAGTAGAACTGCGACCGGAAGCCATAGATTGTTTACAGAATCTATGCCGGAAGCGCTTCATTCACGAATGCTCTATTGAAAGCATTCAACGGGAAGTTCTCATTGAAAATGGAGCAAAGAGCAGCCCTGGAGGTATTTATTGAAAGGAAGGACGTTTTCGCCTTGCTTCCGACCAGCTTCGGTAAAAGTTTAATAATAGGATGTCTATGGTTTAATCTACCAGTTAGCCCCGTCGCGTCACATACGTCAGAGGAAAGAGTGATGTGATTGGTTTAAGTTTCGTCACAGCCTTTTCTGGCTTCGACCAGTAGCAAACTGAGGCATTTCAGGGAGGCGGGTCAACCACGCACTTTGGGAAACGGTTGGGCTTAATAGCTTTGCCAGACCAAATGCTCGCAGAGCTTTGAAGTCGCGTTAACCAGACTAACATTTTGTTCCCCTGAGGGAAGATCTACCTGAAACATCGATCAGAACTGGAATTGTATGATAAATGAGAGAGGAAATATAATTCTAGTCATAATAAAATTTCTTAAGTTGACCTAATTGCTAATTTGTTTGCAAAGAATTTGACAATACAATGAACAAGTTTTGTGCAGAAGGTCTAGTTCTTTCAAATGAAACAATTAGAACTGAAATCCATTGAGAACTGAGGGAGGGAGGAGACATGATTTAACCAAAAATAACCAAAGCTGTCAACAAAGATGTAAACAAATTGTTTACAACAGGAAACTCAACAAACAAATGACTAAGTTTTGTTCCCCGAGGGAAAATCGACCCAAAACATCGATCAGAACTGAAATCGGATAAGAAATGAGAGAGGAGATACAATTCTAATGAGAAGTCCCAAAACTCATTAAGGTGACCTAATTAGCAGTTCATTAGCAAAAATTGACAATACAATGATCATGTGTTGCGCAGAAGGACGAGTTCTTTCAAATGAAATGATCAGAACTGAAATGCATTGAGAATTGAGGAAGGAGATACGATTTAACTGAAAAAACAAATTGTTTACAACAGGAAAATCAACAAACAAATGACCAATTTTTGTTGTTCCTCAAGGGAAGATCGACCCAAAAGATCGATCAGAACTGGAATCGGATGAGAAATGAGAGAGAAGATACAATTCTAGTGAGAGGCCTGGAAAAGTTGTTAATTTGGCCTAATTAGTAACTTGTTAGCAAAAAATTTGACAAAACAATGACCAAGTTTTGTGCGGAGTGATGAGTTCTTTCAAACAAAACAACCGGAACGGAAATCCATGGAGAACTGACGGAGGAGATACGATTTAACTGAATTGTGGATGATGGACGGACAGACGCCATGGCAATCGGCCTTATGGACAGATGAGCTAACAAGATACACGATTTTTGAGAGAGATATGAAAGATAGTCAGTGTAGAGAAAGTGATGTTGAGGAGATTTGGAGGAAGAAAACTTACATTATAATGCTTCTGTAAAGAAATGAGGTTTGCCTTTCGTACCTATCAGCAGCCCTGAGGTGACAAAGACAAGGAAAAATACCACTGGGATCAAACAGGAGCAGAAAACCTTAAGAGGAGCTCAGGATCAGATGGAGGAACCAATCCTTCTCTAACTGACACTGAAAACTGTCTAGCAGTTGCTCGGGCTATGATTAGCAAGGATGAACATTCTTGTTGGAGCAGGGCTCAATCGAGATGGAACGATAGATGGACATAGGTGTAGGTAAAAGAGCAAGACTTTTCATATGCGAGTTTGGTTCTTCAGGTGGACTTCATGAGTATTGGGCTCACAAGGGATTATAAGCCTGTAGACTTGAGCAGGGTCAAGGTGAATTGGAGAAAGGGTGGGGATGAAGGAAGGTGAAAAGGCTGCGAAAAAAGAAACAAGGCTGTGGTCAGTTAGGAGAAGGAGATGCGATGCTAGGGTGTGATAGAGAGAGGAACTGAGATCCTTGAGTAAAAGACTGAGAACATAACAGTGCATTTACATTCCAGGCATTTAGCAGATGCTGTTATCCAGAGCGACGTAAAACATACCCAGAGCAGCCTGGGGAACAGGTGCCTCGCTTAAGGGCACTTCAGCCATTCCTGCTGGTCCAGGGAATCAAACCGGCAACCTTTAGGTCCCAAAGCTGCTTCTCTAACCTATAGACCAGTGTGAGCTTTAAGAGTATGAGCTTTGATTCTTGAGACAGAGAGACTATCTATAGTTGTTCAGAGTACGGTGAGAGACTGAGTAAGATCATGCCCACAAGACACCAAGTGGGGGTGCCTGCAAACCTTGAGAGAGACACCGAGTCAGGTCTTTTTCACAATTTTGGGCTCCCAGTTTGGTGTAATTAGTGAAGTTTGAACACTGTTTTTAAACCCAGGAGCAGTCCAGAGATCCAATCCCTGGTCCTGTTAAAAACTGGTCTGGGGTTCACTTAACCCGAACTATGGTGTGGTCTGCACCAACTACTGAAGCCGTCTTCACACAGGGCTGCATGCTAAGTTACATTACATTATAGGCATTTTGCAGACGCTCTTATCCAGAGTGATGTACAACATACCCAGAGCAGCCTGGGGAGCAGTTGGGGGTTAGGTGCCTTGCTCAAGGGCACTTCAGCCATTCCTGCTGGTCCAGGGAATCGAACTGGCAACCTTTGGTCCCAAAGCTGCTTCTCTAACCATTCGGCCATGGCGTTACATGATTGGTTCAATTTGTTGTGTTATTTACTGTTTCTACATGGGGAAGCCATGGCCTCAAGGTTAGCAAAGCAGGTTCAAGACTCAAAGGTCACTTGTTTGATTCCCTGTCCCAGCAGGAATGGCTGAATTGACCTTGAGCAAGGCACTTAACCCCCATCTGCTTGTTGTACGTTGCTCTGTAATGGATTTTATACCTGTAATGTACTTTAGTAAAGCAAGGGAAATGATTATTGATAGTGTTTAAACCAGACTTTCACAACACTGGACCACTGTAATTAACTCACCTTTAAGATGCGAGCACTTATACTGAGAGCATCGTGACAAAGGTGCATCTCATGTGTGTCTGCATATGAGTATCAGCTCCTTATTTTCAAGGTATCTTTAAAAAGTGCTGTTCGTTGCTGCTTGATTGCTGGTACTACAAGAAAACGAGACCATCAATGACGGTGTAGTTCACTCCGGCCCCGTCTAGTCCAGAAGGAACGATCTAAAGTGGGCCACCATGCGCAATAAATATTGCAAGCTACGGTATATATACTATATACAAGCTATATATAGAATATATCCACACTAGAAATACCGACCTATTTGCCAGAAAGAATCCAAAACGGCGAGGAATTGACCGAGAAGAAGCAATTTTTGTTGAACTGCTCATTAAGGTTTAATTAGTCCATAACTTCATTAATAATTGTAATTAAGCAAATCTGGGTAGAAGTTATATGCACCCTTGGTACCCCTACTTTCATGCCAGAAAGAATCAAAATCCGTGAAGAATTGAGAGAGAAGAAGCGATTTTCGTGAAATGTGGACGACGACGGACCAATGATGGACAACACACGGTGGCCTGAACTCATCACCTGTCAGCCAGACAAGCTAATAATAAAGAACAGCAAACAAATGAACCTTGTGCATAAACCTCCATGCACAAAAGTCATGGATAGAATTGTTCGATCAAGCCATGGGCTCGAAATGGAAGGCATTTTTCTATGTGAAAGCAAACCTATGATTATGAGCTCCGCCCCTAAACAAGCTAAGGATCAGTGAAGTGTGGAAACGCTGTAAACGTGGCTGTGAGAATGTGGCTTGAGACACAGAAGGGCTGCACGAAGAAGGAGCTGGTGCGAGGAAAGGGTTTGGATGAAGATGGGAGAGGAGAACGAATGAGAGCAAAGGAAAAAAACTGCTTGGGGGTGGTTTTAAATGCGGACGCTGGAGAAATGTAGGCAGGAGACAGAAAATGCATGATGAGACAAGTACAGGAAGTGGAGTGACATCATTCAGGCTGTTCACTGAATTGACGTAAATATTAAATATAGAAGTCGCCACCGGGCGGCACGGTGGTGTAGTGGTTAGCGCTGTCACCTCACAGCAAAAAGGTCCTGGGTTCGAGCCCTGGGGCCGGCGAGGGCCTTTCTGTGCGGAGTTTGCATGTTCTCCCCGTGTCCGCGTGGGTTTCCTCCGGGTGCTCCGGTTTCCCCCACAGTCCAAAGACATGCAGGTTAGGTTAACTGGTGACTCTAAATTGACCGTAGGTGTGAATGTGAGTGTGAATGGTTGTCTGTGTCTATGTGTCAGCCCTGTGATGACCTGGTGACTTGTCCAGGGTGTACCCCGCCTTTCGCCCGTAGTCAGCTGGGATAGGCTCCAGCTTGCCTGCGACCCTGTAGAACAGGATAAAGCGGCTAGAGATAATGAGAATGAGATGAGATGAGAAGTCGCCACCTTCAAAATGGCTACGACTATGGTTTTTCACATGACTGTGGGCGTTTCCATGCAGTGATGTTGCCTCAGTATGGGCGTGTCAGTGCGCTGACATCATTCCACTGATTTTTTTTTTTTGCATTTTGTGTACGGATGGATCGACAGGGATTTCCCTTGTCCTTTAAGTTTTTTGATCCAAAAATGCGGTTATGAATAAATCAGCGGAAGTGTTTGTATTTAGTGTAGCCACGTGGAAATTTATATATTTTTATCTCAGAAGAAGGTCGAGCTTCAGACACTGCTCACGTCTCGCTTTCAAACTTTAGTTATTTTATAATGCTGTTTAAAATGCATGCAAACGACGTCTATAGGATGTTTATAGGACGTCGAGGATGCAAAACAGATAACCGTATTGGTGGTATATTCAAGAGGCTGGACTTAATAAAATATTAAAGATCAGAGACAGACTTTAAAAGGAACAATTGAAGTCAGGCCATGCTGGCGCAAAATAATGTCCATCCATGAATGTTTCTGATTAGTTAGTGCTCACTAGGAAATCCCTTTTTGTCTATTGACACCATTTATCTTTCAAGGGCGCCATTTTCATGAAAATTTACTCGATATTTTGATACCACAAGTTGACAAACACCAGACGTTACTCTAGTAATAAGGAACAGCAAACAGTGATGTGAAACCTAAGCTGGTTGAACACACTCAAGCACAAGACGCGTCCTGATTAAGACAAAGCGCTTCATCTCTGTCCAAAAGAGTCCAGGCTGAAATCTTATCAAGGCTCTTTGGCCGTTGTTTTATTTTTCTTCTCTGTTCATCATCACCTGTTGCAAGTGTGCTTCCTCTGTTTTGTTTGACTTTGTCTTATTTTCGGTTAAATTCGAAATGCCTGGCTTATTTTTAGGCACCCATCATTACTGCAGGTGACCAGTAGGAGGCTCTGAGCTCATAAGAGGGGAAAAAGAGAGATCTTTGGAGAACAGATTAAGGCCATGCAAATGTGACGTACAGTACAAACACATAGCTCGAGCATGATTTAAGCAACGGCATAAAAAATCTTTCAATAAATATTTATGAAAAGATGCAAATGCATGAACAGCCAGAGAGGAACTGGTAAATGATACCAAGCACTTGAGATTTAAAGAAACAAACTGGGAAATGTTCAAAAGGTCTGAACGTCATTTGTCAGAGGACAGGAATAAAAAACAGGACATGAAGGCTGATGAGGCGAAAGACGTGACTCATTCAGCCAGACGGACTGTTTGTTTGAGTAAAATCAGATCGAAGGGAGCAGCATGAATAGTATGTAAATGGATATAAATATGAATGATGACAAGTGTGTGTGTGTGTGCGCGTGTGTTTTTCTAGAAATGGGATCAGCATCCAGGCATGTGTTTATACACACTTATGTTTGTCTTACTATCCTTGTGAGGACCGTCCAAGGATGTAGGTATTAATTCGGCTAATTCATGCTATGCTACACCTTCGGTATTTGTAGGGGGTCAAGCCAAAGGTCCCCACAAAGGCAAACATGATCCCATTCCACACACACTTCACCTGATGTCCACTCTTAAGCTTTAATGTCCCCAGATGTCCAATCTTTATGGATTACATGAGCTGGCATGTCTCCAGGAATATCATACACCCATCCACCCCTACACACACACTTTAAAACACACACACACACACACACACACACGCACACACACACACTTACTTCACACGCATATGGCTAAAGCTGACCAAATCAGAGAGCGTGGTTTCACCAGTTCATCACATCTGCAGATGTTCAGAACAGAATAGATGATCCAGACACCTGTTTCTTTCCTGAGAGCATCAAACACACATTACAGTCCCTCAGCTTAAAACAACTCCCAACACACACACACACACACACACACACACACACACACACACACACACACACACACTGTTAGGATGCGAGAAGAGACCAATGTGGATTTGATTAACATTCTCAGGGAGCGTAACAGTCAAACAATCCAATTAATAGAGCCGGTCAAGCCAGTGGGAGACGAAATAAAGAGATTTCGCTCTCAATCTGTCACTCACTCTTGGTCCTGTACACTCTCATTCTCACTGGCTGAGGAATGAGGTGTGTTACCCATAATGCACTAGAAGTATACTTCAGTTTTAATTCTGAAAAATAAAATGGTGCTGAGACGCAGGATGGAGGAGTTAGTGTAGGGTGGAGGGGTTAGTGAAGAATGAAGGAGTTAGTGTTGGATGGAGGGGTTAGTGTTGAATGGAGGGGTTAGCGTCGGATGGAGGGGTTAGTGTCAGGTGGAGGGGTTAGTCTCGGGTGGAGGGCTTTTGTTGGGTGGAGGGGTTAGTGTCGGGTGGAGGGGTTAGTGTCGGGTGGAGGGGTATAATGTCGGGTGAAGGGGCTTTGTTGGGTGGAGGAGTTAGTGTTGAGTGGAGGGGTTAGTGTCGGGTGGAGGGGTTAGTGTCAGGTGGAGGGGTTAGTGTTGGGTGGAGGGTTTTGTTGGGTGGAGGAGTTAGTGTTGAGTGGAGGGGTTAGTGTCGGGTGGAGGGGTTAGTGTAGGGTGGAGGGTTTAGTGTAGGATGGAGGGGTTTTGTTGGGTGGAGGGGTTAGTGTAGGGCGGAAGGGTTAGTGAAGGGTGGAGGGGTTAGAGTAGGGTGGAGGGGTTAGTGAAGAATGGAGGATTTAGTGTAGGATGGAGGAGTTAGTATTGGGTGGAGGGGTTAGTGAAGGGTGGAGGGCTTAGTGTAGGATGGAGGAGTTAGCATTGGGTGGAGGGGTTAGTGAAGGGTGGAGGGCTTAGTGTAGGATGGAGGAGTTAGTGTAGGATGAAGCAGTTAGTGCAGGTTAGTGTCGGGTGGATGGGTTGGTGTCGGGTGGATGGGTTGGTGTCAGGTGGAGTGGTTAGTGTTGGGTGGAGGGGTTTTGTTGGGTGGGGGGGTTAGTGTCAGGTGGAGGAGTTAGCAAAAGGTGGAGGGGTTAGTGTAGGGCAGAGGGGTTAGTGTCGGGTGATAAAGTTAGCAAAGGGTGAAAGGTTTTGTGTAGGGCAGAGGGGTTAGTGTCGGGCAGAAGTGTTAGCAAAGGGTGAAGGGGTTAATGTAGGGCAGAAGGGTTAGTGAAGGGTGGAGGGGTTAGTGTAAGGTGGAGGGGTCAGTGTTTGGTGGAGGAGTTAGTGTACAGTGGTGCTTGAAAGTTTGTGAACCCTTTAGAATTTTCTATATTTCTGCATAAATATGACCCAAAACATCATCAGATTTTCACACAAGTCCTAAAAGTAGATAAAGAGAACCCAGTTAAACAAATGAGACAAAAATATTATACTTGGTCATTTATTTATTGAGGAAAATGATCCAATATTACATATCTGTGAGTGGCAAAAGTATGTGAACCTCTAGGATTAGCAGTTAATTTGAAGGTGAAATTCGAGTCAAGTGTTTTCAATCAAAGGGATGACAATCAGGTGTGAGTGGGCACCCTGTTTTATTTAAAGAACAGGGATCTATCAAAGTCTGATCTTCACAACACATGTTTGTGGAAGTGTATCATGGCACGAACAAAAGACATTTCTGAGGACCTCAGAAAAAGCGTTGTTGATGCTCATCAGGCTGGAAAAGGTTACAAAACCATCTCTAAAGAGTTTGGACTCCACCAATCCACAGTCAGACAGATTGTGTACAAATGGAGGAAATTCAAGACCATTGTTACCCTCCCCAGGAGTGGTCGACCAACAAAGATCACTCCAAGAGCAAGGCATGTAATAGTCAGTGAGGTCACAAAGGACCCCAGGGTAACTTCTAAGCAACTGAAGGCCTCTCTCACATTGGCTAATGTTAATGTTCATGAGTCCACCATCAGGAGAACACTGAACAACAATGGTGTGCATGGCAGGGTTGCAAGGAGAAAGCCACTGCTCTCCAAAAAGAACATTGCTGCTCATCTGCAGTTTGCTAAAGATCATGTGGACAAGCCAGAAGGCTATTGGAAAAATGTTTTGTGGACGGATGAGACCAAAATAGAACTTTTTGGTTTAAATGAGAAGCGTTATGTTTGACCATAGGTGTTTGGTTTATGTTTGACCTATGGTCATGTTTATATAAGCGTTATGTTTGACCTATGGTCATGAGCTTTGGGTAATGACAGAAAGAACAAGATCGCGGATACAAGCGGCTGAAATGAGTTTCCTTCGCAGGGTGGCTGGGCGCTCCCTTAGAGATAGGGTGAGAAGCACAGTCACTCGGGAGGAGCTCGGAGTAGAGCCGCTGCTCCTCCACATCGAGAGGAACCAGCTGAGGTGGCTCGGGCATCTTTTTCGGATGCCTCCTGGACGCCTCCCTGGGGAGGTGTTCCAGGCATGTCCCCCCGGGAGGAGGCCCCGGGGAAGACCCAGGACACGCTGGAGGGACTATGTCTCTCGGCTGGCCTGGGAACGCCTCGGTGTTCTTCCCGAGGAGCTGGCCGAGGTGTCTGGGGAAAGGGAAGTTTGGGCTTCCATGCTTAGACTGCTGCCTCCGCGACCCGGTCCTGGATAAGCGGAAGAAGACGAGACGAGACGAGACGAGGCGTTATGTTTGGAGAAAGGCAAACACTGCATTCGAGCATAAGAACCTTATCCCATCTGTGAAACATGGTGGTGATAGTATCATGGTTTGGGCCTGTTTTGCTGCACCTGGGCCAGGACGGCTTGCCATCATTGATGGAACAATGAATTCTGAATTATACCAGTGAATTCTAAAGGAAAATGTCAGGACATCTGTCCATGAACTGAATCTCAAGAGAAGGTGGGTCATGCAGCAAGACAATGACCCTAAGCACACAAGTTGTTCTCCTAAAGAATGGTTAAAGAAGAATAAAGTTAATGTTTTGGAATGGCCAAGTCAAAGTCCTGACCTTAATCCAATGGAAATGTTGTGGAAGGACCTGAAGCGAGCAGTTCATGTGAGGAAACCCACCAACATCCCAGAGTTGAAGCTGTTCTGTACGGAGGAACGGGCTAAAATTCCTCCAAGCCGGTGTGCAGGACTGATCAACAGTTACCGCAAACGTTTAGTTGCAGTTATTGCTGCACAAGGGGGTCACACCAGATACTGAAAGCAAAGGTTCACATACTTTTGCCACTCACAGATATGTAATATTGGATCATTTTCCTCAATAAATAAATGACCAAGTATAATATTTTTGTCTCATTTGTTTAACTGGGTTCTCTTTATCTACTTTTAGGACTTGTGTGAAAATCTGATGATGTTTTAGGTCATATTTATGCAGAAATATAGACAATTCTAAAGGGTTCACAAACTTTCAAGCACCACTGTAGGATGAAAGTGTTAGGGTGGAGGGGTTAGTGTTGGGTGGAGGGGTTAGTGTAAGGTGGAGGGGTTAGTGTAGGGTGGAGGGGTTAGTGTAAGGCGGAGGGGTTAGTGTAAGGCGGAGGGGTTAGTGTTGGGTGTAGGGGTTAGTGTAGGATGAGGAGTGCACCCTTGATGAAAGGCCTGTGGAGAGTCTGGAGAATGGGACATGACAGAAACACACAGGGCCCCTGAGGCGAGTCTGTGTGCCGTCACCCTGCTCCTGAGCTCCATGTGGCACTTTGTTTAAAGGACTGAGATGATTAATTGCTTGGTACTTGACTGTGTCAGGACTCAACCAGTCGCCAACACCACCACCATCCCACTGTAAGCACTTTCACTCTGTAACTGAGGGACTGTGTGTGTGTGTGTGTGTGTGTGTGTGTGTGTGTGTGTGTGTGTGTGTGTGTGTGTGTGTGTGTGTGTTAAATATTCAAAATGTCCACAGTGAGTGGTTAAAATAAATAAGTAAATAAATAAATAACATACAAGAGTGTGCATGACCTCAGATCTGTCCATCTTTAAGTCCGGAGTAAAAACACTTCTCTCTCCTCAGGGTTTTGACTCTTTCTGTCTGAGCTTCGCACGCGCTTCATTATTTATATCACATATTTAATGTCTTTTATTTTTTTATTTCTTTTTAAAATTATTTTAAAAATCCTGCTTTTTTATTTCTGCAGAGTAATTTCAATCACTTTTGTGTTCAACATAAACTTACCTTCCTCGTCTCTCTCTCTCTCTCTCTCTCTCTCTCACACACACACACACACACACACACACACACACACACACACACACACGCAGACAGCGGAGTGTGTTTGCGCTTTAGAGAGTTCTCACTCGGCAGAGCGATCAGGGAGATGATCAGGGGGAGGATCAGGGAGATGATCAGGGAGATGATCAGGGAGATGATCAGGGAGATGATCAGGGGGAGGATCAGGGAGATGATCAGGGAGATGATCAGGGAGAGGATCAGGGAGATGATCAGGGAGATGATCAGGGGAAGGATCAGGGGGAGGATCAGGGAGATGATCAGGGGGAGGATCAGGGAGATGATCAGGGAGATGATCAGGGGGAGGATCAGGGAGATGATCAGGGAGATGATCAGGGGGAGGATCAGGGAGATGATCAGGGAGATGATCAGGGGGAGGATCAGAGAGATGATCAGGGGAAGGATCAGGGAGATGATTCCGGGCCGCCAGAACGCATTCCGCCGAACGCATTCCGTTCCCACTGGTGACACACACACACACACACACACACACACACACGGACTCCCCTTCACGAGCTCCCCTCCTCCGCTGACTCCCACATACACACTCCACCTCAACCTCCACCTTCAGAGCCCTTAGGAACACACACACACACACACACACACCACACACACACCACACACACACACCACACACACACACGGACTGAGTGAAATCAGGGCGCGAGCATGGCGCAGGGGCACACCGCCGCTCCGCGCGCCTTCTCCAAGCGCCGACTTTAACCGGATCGACCTGTAGCCTCGTGTGTGTGTGTGTGTGTGTGTGTGTGTTCTGTCCCGATATGAAGCGGTGCTCAGCGCTCGGATTTCTGCTCTTCTGTACTTTATTTCCAGCGGGATTTTTATTACTGAACCGGGACAAACGGAAACAGTGCAGCCAGGACGAGGCGGTAAGAGCAGCTTCATCATCACCATCACCACCATCATCACCACTATCATCATCACCACCACCATCATCACCACCACCATCATCATCACCACCATCATCATCATCACCACCACCACCATCATCACCACCACCATCATCATCATCACCACCACCACCATCGGGCTCTGCTGGAGTTGTTTTGAACTTTAGTCTAATTGTCTAATTCTCCAGTGAGTGTCAGAGCTGTTCGTGTTTCTAAAATTCCAAGGAACTAAAAAAAGTAAAATTTTTAATTTTTCAATCAAAGACTGATTATCTATCTATCTATCTATCTATCTATCTATCTATCTATCTATCTATCTATCTATCTATCTATCTATCTATCTATCTTATTTCATTTCATTTTATTTATTTATTTTTTAATTTCAGATTTATCCTCATTTAGTTTTTCTGAAGTGTAAAATTTATTTATTTATTTATTTATTTATTTATTTATTTATCACTTGCCTGTGCTTGCAATTACTTTAATTCTGTTTATTTTAACTTATTTATTTTATTGCCGTCATTAAGTTTAATGTTCACTGAGAACATCATTATAAAGGGCTTTAAAACCAGGGAACAGACATGAAAAGAGCCTTTTCTGCTTCTGCTTCTTCTTCTTCATGGAAATCATCTTGACTCATTTATTCACTGAGAATAGTTTTTGGCTTTATTTATATTTTACATTTACATTTATTTACATCCATGTTCTGATCCAGAGCCACTTACAGAAGTGAATATAAGGCAACATTTCTACTGCATTAAAGAAAAAAACCCCCAACCCACACAGATTATATTTGACAAAAAAAGTGAGGTTCCTTACATTTCACTGCTTTATTGATTGATTGATTGATTGATTGACTGATGATTCTCCTGTCGAGGCCATAAACTTTCTGAACCTGCAAAAGGTTTGTGTGAGAATTTATTACAGTACAATAATGCAATAATGATACGAGATTAATAACACAACTATATTCCTATAGAATTAAACAATAGTGATTAAAAGCTGCTCTGTAGAAAAAAATTATTAACATTATTGTATCCCATGGAAACATTTGCTAAAACAATTACAACTTTCAGAGGCACGCAGCCAGTTTCCTGTCACGTCGCCACTAAAAGAAACAAATTCTCATGCCAAGTGAAATATTTCTTTCTCTCTCGTTCTCCTCTTTGGCTAATGTGACAGAAGAACGTGATGATGATGATGTTGTTGTTGATGATGATGATAATGATGGAATGCATGTGAGTGAGTCTGGGTTCCTCGTGTATAAAAGTGAAAACCTGCACAAAGGTCAGCTGGTAAAAATCACCTGATAAAGCAGGTTGTGTGTAATTTCATGTCGTATCAGTGCAGGAATTAACGAGCGGGATTATAATGTCATTAGTGTCATTAATCCTCACAGGAAACACTGAGCAGTCGGACTACGGTCAATAACGACATCATTTATTTTTAATAAAGTAAATTTTCCCCACAGTGTTTAGTGAACTCGAGCACTGAATAAACACACAGAGTGCTGAAATAAATCAGAGGCAATACAACAAGCTCTTCATGATGTCAGTTAATATCTCTGGGGTTTAAAAATAAAAAAGAATTAAACCATGTTTTGAAATTGAGTGTTGAAGTCATTTAAAACAAAAATTGGCAAACACTTGGGCTTACAGTAGGTACAAATTCAAAACGTTAACACTTAATTCAACACTGTGTTCTCAAATAAATAAATAAATAAATAAATAAATAAGGTCAGCAGTCCCTCTCAGGACACCTTAAACATTTCAGGTATATTTCATGGAGAAATACTGTAGAAACATGGAGAAATATTTCATCACTGTTTCTTTCTCAGATCTGGAGAACTCGAGTGGAACTCTTTTAGGAAGAAAGGATTTTTTTGCCTCGCTGTATGTCGGTGATGTCAGAATGAAAAAGAGATTTAGGCTGCTTTCAGTGTTGGCCTTTATTGATTTATGTGTCTGATTTCATTTCTGTTCATCTGTCTGTCTGTCTGTCCATCCTTCTGTATCGCTGTCTGTATATGGACTGTGTCTGTCTGTCCGTCCATTTGTCTCTCTGTCTGTCTGTCTGTCTGTCTGTCTGTCTGTCTGTCTATGTACTGTATCTGTCTATCTGTATATGTACTGTATCTGTCTGTCTGTCTGTCCATCTTTCTGTATTGCTGTCTGTATATGTACTGTGTCTGTCTGTCTGTCTGTCTGTCTATGTACTGTATATGTCTGTCTGTCCATCCTTCTGTATTGCTGTCTGTATATGGACTGTGTCTGTCTGTCTATCCATTTGTCTGTCTGTCTGTCTGTATATGTACTGTATCTGCCTGTCTGTCTGTCTATGTACTATATCTGTCTGTCTGTCCATCTGTGCATGTATTATATCTGTCTGTCTGTCTGGGCATGTCATGTATCTATCTGTCTGTCCATCCTTCTGTATAGCTCTCTGTATATGTACTGTATCTGTCTATCTGTATATGTACTGTATCTCTCTATCTGTCTGTCCATCCTTCTGCATATCTATCTATCTATCTATCTATCTATCTATCTATCTATCTATCTATCTATCTATCTGTCTGTCTGTCTGTCTGTCTGTCTGTATTAGCAGTTGTGCTGAACACTGCAGTGTTTTTATAAAATACAGATTTTCAGATTTTGGTTCAACATAAAGGATGACGTGTTAGCCCAACTCTTCAGCAACTTACTGTGGGATTCGAATGGACAGCTTGAATTTTAACCATGTGTGTGTGTGTGTGTGTGTGTGTGTGCGCGCTCAGGTTTTCATGTTGGGATTTCAGTTGAGCAAACTGTGAGTACGTTCTGAATTCAGTCAGATCGTCTGCATCCTTTTACACTGGGTGATGTGTGGAGTTCCAGTGTTCAGTTATTAACATGCGGAGTTACAGTGTTCCGTTATTAATATGCGGAGTTCCAGTGTTCAGTTATTAATATGTGGAGTTCCAGTGTTCGGTTATTAATATGTGGAGTTCCAGTGTTCAGTTATTAATATGTGGAGTTACAGTGTTCCCTTATTAATATGTGGAGTTAGTGTTCAGTTATTAACATGCGGCGTTCCAGTGTTCAGTTATTAATATGCGGAGTTACAGTGTTCAGTTATTAATATGCGGAGTTATAGTGTTCCATTATTAATATGTGGAGTTAGTGTTTGGTTATTAACATGCGGCGTTCCAGTGTTCAGTTATTAATATGCAGAGTTCCAGTGTTCAGTTATTAATATGCGGAGTTACAGTGTTCCGTTATTAATATGTGGAGTTAGTGTTTGGTTATTAACATGCGGAGTTCCAGTGTTCAGTTATTAATATGCGGAGTTCCAGTGTTCGGTTATTAATATGCGGAGTTCCAGTGTTCAGTTATAAACATGCGGAGTTCCAGTGTTCGGTTATTAATATGTGGAGTTAGTGTTTGGTTATTAACATGCGGAGTTCCAGTGTTCAGTTATTAATATGCGGAGTTCCAGTGTTCAGTTATTAATATGTGGAGTTAGTGTTTGGTTATTAACATGCGGAGTTCCAGTGTTCGGTTATTAATATGCGGAGTTCCAGTGTTCAGTTATTAATATGTGGAGTTAGTGTTTGGTTATTAACATGCGGAGTTCCAGTGTTCAGTTATTAATATGCGGAGTTACAGTGTTCGGTTATTAATATGCGGAGTTCCAGTGTTCAGTTATTAATATGCGGAGTTCCAGTGTTCAGTTATTAATATGCGGAGTTCCAGTGTTCAGTTATTAATATGCGGAGTTCCAGTGTTCAGTTATTAATATGTGGAGTTAGTGTTTGGTTATTAACATGCGGAGTTCCAGTGTTCAGTTATTAATATGCGGAGTTCCAGTGTTCAGTTATTAATATGTGGAGTTAGTGTTTGGTTATGAACATGCGGAGTTCCAGTGTTCAGTTATTAATATGCGGAGTTCCAGTGTTCAGTTATTAATATGCGGAGTTACAGTGTTCCGTTATTAATATGCGGAGTTAGTGTTTGGTTATTAACATGCGGAGTTCCAGTGTTCGGTTATTAACATGCGGAGTTCCAGTGTTCGGTTATTAACATGCGGAGTTCCAGTGTTCGGTTATTAACATGCGGAGTTCCAGTGTTCGGTTATTAACATGCGGAGTTCCAGTGTTCGGTTATTAACATGCGGAGTTCCAGTGTTCGGTTATTAACATGCGGAGTTCCAGTGTTCGGTTATTAACATGCGGAGTTCCAGTGTTCGGTTATTAACATGCGGAGTTCCAGTGTTCGGTTATTAACATGCGGAGTTCCAGTGTTCGGTTATTAACATGCGGAGTTCCAGTGTTCGGTTATTAATATGCGGAGTTCCAGTGTTCGGTTATTAATATGTGGAGTTCCAGTGTTCAGTTATTAATATGCGGAGTTCCAGTGTTCAGTTATTAATATGCGGAGTTTCAGTGTTCAGTTATTAAAATGCGGAGTTACAGTGTTCCGTTATTAATATGTGGAGTTAGTGTTTGGTTATTAACATGCGGAGTTCCAGTGTTCAGTTATTAATATGCGGAGTTCCAGTGTTCAGTTATTAATATGTGGAGTTAGTGTTTGGTTATTAACATGCGGAGTTCCAGTGTTCAGTTATTAATATGCGGAGTTCCAGTGTTCAGTTATTAATATGTGGAGTTAGTGTTTGGTTATGAACATGCGGAGTTCCAGTGTTCAGTTATTAATATGCGGAGTTCCAGTGTTCAGTTATTAATATGCGGAGTTACAGTGTTCCGTTATTAATATGCGGAGTTAGTGTTTGGTTATTAACATGCGGAGTTCCAGTGTTCGGTTATTAACATGCGGAGTTCCAGTGTTCGGTTATTAACATGCGGAGTTCCAGTGTTCGGTTATTAACATGCGGAGTTCCAGTGTTCGGTTATTAACATGCGGAGTTCCAGTGTTCGGTTATTAACATGCGGAGTTCCAGTGTTCGGTTATTAACATGCGGAGTTCCAGTGTTCGGTTATTAACATGCGGAGTTCCAGTGTTCGGTTATTAACATGCGGAGTTCCAGTGTTCGGTTATTAACATGCGGAGTTCCAGTGTTCGGTTATTAACATGCGGAGTTCCAGTGTTCGGTTATTAACATGCGGAGTTCCAGTGTTCGGTTATTAACATGCGGAGTTCCAGTGTTCGGTTATTAACATGCGGAGTTCCAGTGTTCGGTTATTAACATGCGGAGTTCCAGTGTTCGGTTATTAATATGCGGAGTTCCAGTGTTCGGTTATTAATATGCGGAGTTCCAGTGTTCGGTTATTAATATGTGGAGTTCCAGTGTTCAGTTATTAATATGCGGAGTTCCAGTGTTCAGTTATTAATATGCGGAGTTTCAGTGTTCAGTTATTAAAATGCGGAGTTACAGTGTTCCGTTATTAATATGTGGAGTTAGTGTTTGGTTATTAACATGCGGAGTTCCAGTGTTCAGTTATTAATATGCGGAGTTCCAGTGTTCGGTTATTAATATGCGGAGTTCCAGTGTTCGGTTATTAATATGCGGAGTTCCAGTGTTCGGTTATTAATATGCGGAGTTCCAGTGTTCGGTTATTAATATGCGGAGTTCCAGTGTTCGGTTATTAATATGCGGAGTTTCAGTGTTCAGTTATTAAAATGCGGAGTTACAGTGTTCCGTTATTAATATGTGGAGTTAGTGTTTGGTTATTAACATGCGGAGTTCCAGTGTTCGGTTATTAATATGTGGAGTTCCAGTGTTCGGTCAATGTGAGTATATATCAGGAAAATAATATGGAAATTTTATTTACTTGTCTGTCTGAAAGACAAGTTTAACCAACTCTTCTTCTTCTTTTGGCTGCTCCCATTAGGGGTCGCCACAGCAGATCATCCTTCCCAATGTACGATCCACATATTTGATTTGCTATTGATAGATTCCCCAATCCATCCAGGCTTGGCACTGGCACTTAGCCTGCACTGGCTTGTACAACCCCAGGGTTTTTTACCAAACCTGCATGTCTTTGGACTGTGGGGGAAACCAGAGCACCTGGAGGAAACCCACACAGACACAGGGAGAACATGCAAACTCCACACAGAAAGGCCCCCATCAGCCATGAGGTTCGAACTTGGAACCTTCTTGCTGTGAGGCGACAGGGCATAACATGAGTCAGTCTGCGTAGCGACATCTGAAACGTCGCTAACTTAGTGATTTCCTCATCACGCTTCAGTCAAGTTGTTGGACAGTCACGTGCCATAGTGAAACAGACATAAGTCGAATCAATTCAACTTGTAATCAGACACCGATTGTCAAAATGCCTGTAATGTTCCTGCGCTGAAGTCAGAACGAAACCTTTATATTCGATTTTCTCCTTTTGCTCGTCACCCATTTTGCTCAATTGAAAAAAATAGAATGTATTAAAGACTGATTTTGTCCCCTGAGAAACACATTTCAGCTCAGAAGGAAAGTCTGAAGTTTTCAGAAACATATACAGTAGAAAAAAAATCTAAATATTGCTGAAAACACACACACACACACACACACACACACACACACACACACACACACACACACACACACACACACACATCTTAGCAAGTGAAAATATCCTGAATATAATATAGGATATTCATATAGCTGTATTATATACACACAGTGCTGGGCAAAAGTCTTAGGTGCATGTAAAGAAATGCTGTCGACCAAAAATGGCTTAAAAAATAATGAAATGAAATGAAATGTTTCAGCATTAAAAAAATACTATAAACAGTCATCAGTGAGCCATAATAAATGAAACGTGCGTTTACATGCACATAGAGAGAATCGAATTTCTGCCGTTGCTCGACTGAAATCGAAGTTCTAAATGCCATGTATACACCTTAATTCGGCTGAAATTGAACCGAACTTGATTTCTCGGAATCGAGCTACACGACCTAGTTTATGCGATTTCTGCCAAGCTACTTAGTGCATGTAAACCCTATCGAGCTAGTAGTCGAGCTACTTACTGCCCCTTCCGGAAGTGACGAGTGACGAGACCACAAGCGGGAAACACAACAGCCTCGGTCGGCATGACAACAGTAGTAGCGAGCAGCAGAAGAGGTCAGGAGGAACAAACGAAGAAGAGAAAATGGCGAGCAGAAACGTGCACTTCTGGAGCAATGAGGAGACAGAGTTCATGCTCATTCAGCTTAAGGAGTTGAATATATTAAAATTCATGGATGGGAGAAAAACTCGCAATGGAGAACATGGAACTGATAACTTTGTTTACACTCTTGAATAGCTCTTCTTCATGACGACAACCGGAAGTGTACCAACACGATGGGGCGTGTAGCGCCACCTGTGGCTCGGGTGCACAATGCACCTCGCACAATAGCCCGATTTCATTGTGTGCATGTAGGATTGGATTTCTCTGGCACCCTGCTGGGACCTTCAGCTCGATTACCGACAGCAGCTCGATTTGGATGTGCATGTAAACGTAGTCAGTATTTGGTGTGAGACGACCCTTTGCTTTACAAAAAATAAATAAATACTAGTCTGAGGTCCAGTGAGTGCAGTTTTATGCGGAAATGAGCTGTAGGTTTTACTGAGCATCTTCCAGAACCAGCCGCAGTTCTCCTGGACACTTTGTCACACTCACTTCTTCATTTTGCTCCAAAATTTTGCCAGTAGTCTTCATTATGTTTTCTTTTTTAATCTGAAAAGAAAGTGCTCTCTTATGGAATATGCTGCTCAGACATATTAAAAAAATTGTTCTATAACATTTAATTTTGTGCTGGAAAAAAACGAATGTTTGGAAGTCTAAAATGTTTTTGTAATGTTTTGACTCGATAATGTAGAAGTCATAAAATAGAAATCTATAACAAAGTTTGTATGAAAAAAACAATAAGGAGCTTATTTTTTTAAAGTAGGGGGACTTTTGCACAGAAAATAGAAAACACTTCGTATATAAATTCCTAGAAACCAAATATACAGCTATAAAAACCTACTTTGAGACATTTTTACTCATTTCACTTCTTGTTTATTGGCAAATATTGTTACTGGACAATCATTAGCATTGGAAACATTTATTTCTAGAAATATGTAGAATTTATAATTAGATTATTTAAAGCTTGAAATGAGTTAAAAGCATCGAAAAGCAAGCTGAATCATCTTATGTCTAAAAATTCAGACTAATGTCGATTTGTACTAACTTTGTCCAAAAAAGTCAATTTTTAATTATTTAATTATTATTTCAATTATTATTTTAAAACCTAAAAATGTATTATTATTATTATTATTATTATTATTAAATAATATTATATGCAATAATGTACATTCTATATAATCTTTCATTATATTTATTTCATGATACTATTATTGACAGTATATTTCATTATAAATTAGCTCTAACATCGTTACAACTAAATTACAAGAATATACGGCACGTAGTTCTAAATAACAACATAAACAACAGTGATCATTTTATATCATTTTTAAACAACAGCATTAATAATAAAGTATTAGAATGTATATGTTTTGAGACATTTTCATGTTTAAATATGTATTTATTATTTAATTATATCTTAATATACCCTAACCTTTATTATTAATTAACAACAAATATTTATTCATTAGCCTACGGGAATAAAAATATTTATTTCATTCACATTTTTTCAAAGCAATTTCACATTTATGTTTTGATAACTTAGAAGTGAGACAGAATTATATCCGAGTCCAGAGCTGAATAGTTATAAACCTTATCTTAACAGCGGCTCTGTGATTGTCTTGGGATTTGAACTCATAGCTTTCTGATCATGTTTTAACTTGTATATCTACACACACACACACACACACACACACACACACACACACACACACACACACACACACACACACACACACACACATTTACAAACTTCACGAAAGGATCCGATTTACCTCTGTGTCCTCGTCCTCCTTCTCAGAGACAGCTGAACTCGTTCCTGTGGACGATAAAACGTCCTGCCCCTCAGCCGCCCTCCTACCTGTTCGGCACCATCCATGTGCCGTACACACGTGTGTGGGACTTTGTGCCTGAGAGCTCAAAGCGAGCCTTTCAGAGCAGCACGAGTGTGTTCTTCGAGCTTGACCTCACTGACCCTGTGACCGTGTCCAAGCTGGCCAGCTGTCAGCTCTTACCTAACGGTGAGAGCCTGAGGAGCCTGCTGCCTCGGGACATCTACCTCCGGCTGAAGCGCCACCTGGACTACGTGAGACACATGATGCCGGCGTGGGTGAGGGCTGAGCAGCGCTTCTACGCCGACTACCTGTTCAAGGCCATCGCCGGAGACTGGGAGCGTAAGCGGCCCGTCTGGGTGATGCTGATGGTGAACTCGCTGACTGAGTGGGATGTGAGGTGGCGTGGAGCTCCCGTGCTCGACCTGTTCCTCGCCCGCGAGGCCGAGCGCATGGGCAAGAAGACAGGCGCTGTGGAGGACGTCGAGGAACAGTGTCACCCGCTGAACGGACTCAGCTTCTCCCAGGTCAGTGTGTGTGTATGTCTTAGAGCCTTAGTACCTCTTGTTCTGTTTTTTGGCTTTCAGTTACACCCAGGTCATTGTGTCTATACACTCTTTGGGGAAAAAAAAGTTTCCTAAAAAACCCTCTTTCTATACTTTAGGGTTCTTAAGCTCTTCTTTCTTAAAACGCAGCTGGTTTGGAACAGTTTGTTCACAATACACTTTGCTCTAGGGTTCTGTGTAGAACCTTGACATTAATGGTTCAAGATTTGACCTTTTATTATGTAAAATAACTTGTTTTATAAGTATCTGTGTATATCTGAGTTTAAATCCTTGGTTGTTGGGGTTACGATGTTCTTCATATCGATAAAAAAGTGCTGTATAGCTGCACGTGAGTCCGTGACTGACTCTTTTCCCTAGAAAGGTATCACTTATGCTACGTACTACAGTCGTCATGTCATGTCTCCACTCACACCATCTTTGTCACCAAACCAACCATTTTTGCTCTAAAGTCCTAACACTGGAAAGTGACAGGACGAGACATTTATTCACAAACAATTTCCAAATGCAGTCCAGTGTAAGATGGTTAAAAAGACAATCTGAAAGACAGAACCCAAAAACTTAACCCAGGGGTCAGAATGTTTAGCGTAACACATAGTGAGAGGTAGGATACAAGTGCGTAAACTTGAGAATAATCTGTGATCAAAGTAAAGCAAAAACAGAATATGGAAACAGGAAACCAAGGCTTGGAATTAATGATAGAAAAAAAATCATGATAAGATTCAACGAACAATGGCTGAACATGCCTATGCAGAGACAAACTAATCAAGGACGAACACGACACAGGTGAACACAATCAGGTAACAAACCAATGACTGGACCAAGCATAACAGAAACTCCAAACAAGACCGTCAATGAGGGCGTAGCTCACTCTGGCCCTGTCTAGTCCAGAAGGAACAATCTAAAGTGGGCCACCTTGCGCAATAAATGTTGCAAACTATATACACTAGATACAAGCTATATATACACTACCGTTCAAAAGTTTGGGGTCACTTTGAAATGTCCTTATTTTTGAAAGAAAAGCACTGTTCTTTTCAACGAAGATCACTTTAAACTAATCAGAAATCCACTCTATACATTTCTAATGTGGTAAATGACTATTCTAGCTGCAAATGTGTGGTTTTTGGTGCAATATCTCCATAGGTGTATAGAGGCCCATTTCCAGCAACTCTCACTCCAGTGTTCTAATGGTACAATGTGTTTGCTCATTGCCTCAGAAGGCTAATGGATGATTAGAAAACCCTTGTACAATCATGTTAGCACAGCTGAAAACAGTTGAGCTCTTTAGAGAAGCTATAAAACTGACCTTCCTTTGAGCAGATTGAGTTTCTGGAGCATCACATTTGTGGGGTCGATTAAATGCTCAAAATGGCCAGAAAAATGTCTTGACTATATTTTCTATTCATTTTACAACTTATGGTGGGAAATAAAAAAGTGTGACTTTTCATGGAAAACACAAAATTGTCTGGGTGACCCCAAACTTTTGAACGGTAGTGTAGATGCTATATCCACCCTAGGAATACTGACCTATTTGCCAGAAAGAATCCAAAACGGCGAGGAACTGACAGAGAAGAAGCGATATTTGTTGAACTGCTTAAGGCATTAAGGCTTAATTAGTCCGTAACTTCATTAATAATTGTAATGAAGTAAATCTGTGTAGAAGTTCTATGCACCCTAGGTACCCCTACCTTCATGCCAGAAAGAATCAAAATCGGTGAAGAACTGAGGGAGAAGAAGCGATTTGTGTGGAAACTGCTTGTTAGGGTTTAATTACTCCATATCTTCATTATTAATTGCAATTATGCAAATTTGGGTAGACGCCATATGCACCCCAGGCAGACTGACCTTCCTGCCAAAAAGAATAAAAATCAGTGAAGAATTGAGAGAGAAGGAGTGATTTTGATGAAACGTGAACAACGCCAGAAGGACGGACAATGGATGACACATGACGGTTGGCATAAACTCATCACCTATCGGCCGGATGAGCTAATAAGGACCAAACAGGAAGCAAGTGAGGAAGAGGCAGTGCCAGGAAAGTTCCTCGGAGAAGCGGGCGTGGCCATGATGACAAACATGGACAAACTGGAGCTGATGAATTGAACCCAGTGATTCTGGGTATTGTTGGAACAACCAAGTGATGACAGTCTCATGCTGATGACATCATCAACTGCTTGTTGAGTAGGACAAATCGGAAGCATGGATTTGATTTATTGCCCTGAGTCATGCATGTATCTGCTGGAGGAAACTCGCGGTCCGAGCAGACCCGGTTGTGGTTTAGGTGATATTTATTATGTACTGACAAACAGGAGCAGGACAAAATCAAAGGAGATGTCTGATTGTGCTGCAGTTCTGGGAGAGTGCTGCTCCGCTGAGTAGATTGATAGATCTGGGTTGAGATGAACGATGAGCAGTTTGGAAGACTCGTGTTACGCGGTATCCAGTGACCGCCGACTGAAAGACGGACCCCATAACCTAATTACGTGATGACATAAGCATGGAGGCTATCTGCATTCAATTTCTCAGCCGATATAAAGAGCATCAAAGTGAAATCAGATATAAAATTGACCTCATTTGGAGCCATAATTGGCTCCTGGTGTAGAACTTCTTCAAGGTGACATACAGTACATACTCCCAGATGCACTAACTCACTGCAAGCGAACCTGCAAGGCAGCGAGACTCTGGCTCTAATTTGAGACGTCGCATGAGCTACATAGATTCTCACTTTTCATGCTCTTAACTACGCTGTCAAAGGAGTGTGGTGAGGAATCGTGGGACGTGTAGGCCCTGCACTGGAGGATGGCTTCTTCTTCTTCTTCTTCTTCTTCGACAAGGTCAGAGCACCAGTCTCATTCCCAGACCGAGTATGAGAAAGGTTTCTGTTTGTTTTTTAAGCATATTTGATTTGTCCTGCTTATCTGGATGAACTCTGATGAACTCGTGGATGAAATTGCAGCTTTCAAATATGTCTCTGCAAATAGTTGAAAGGTAACACTCTATTTATTCATACCACGGTGTTGGGTGTTGGATTTTAACTCTGAAAAGATGTTAAGAGAGTCACGAGAGCCAGAAGAGCCGGTAAGCGATATCTGTCGACACGTCTATGGGTCACACAAGAGGGTGGATGTACAGGAATTGTGAGCTTTATTTATTAATAAATCCAAATCCTCAGGTTAACTCGCAAGCAGTAAGGCAGGCGTGGGTCAACCGATCAGACAAACAAACTCAGAAATCAAGACTCGAAGCAGAAAAAAGGCACGGTAAACCAATAATCGAAAGAAAAAATGCTCAGAGTTGAGGAAACAGGTGAATTTAATAATGAAGGGGGGAGGGATCGATGCAACATCTGGACTGGAGCACTGATTAGTGATGATGTCATAACATCTGAATTGTCTGATGCAATCACAAACAACACAACACAGGCAAAGGTCAAAACGCTGAAGCGACGGAGGGTGATGAAATCAAAAATGGAGAAAACAAACAAATATCAGAAATGATGCTCAGAATTGCAATCAAAAGAAATTCAAAACATTAGAAAATTGAGCATAAAATACAGGGTATCCGGTTATTTTGCACAAAAGTATTTTAGCACAAATCCAAAGTCTTTTAGCACAAGTCTCTTACAGTGGTGCTTGAAAGTTTGCGAACCCTTTCGAATTTTCTATATTTCTGCATAAATATGACCTAAAACATCATCAGATTTTCACACAAGTCCTAAAAGTAGATAAAGAGAACCCAGTTAAACAAATGAGACACAAATATTATACTTGGTCATTTATTTATTGAGGAAAATGATCCAATATTACATATCTGTGAGTGGCAAAAGTATGTGAACCTTTGCTTTCAGTATCTGGTGTGACCCCCTTGTGCAGCAATAACTGCAACTAAACGTTTGCGGTAACTGTTGATCAGTCCTGCACACCGGCTTGGAGGAATTTTAGCCCGTTCCTCCGTACAGAACAGCTTCAACTCTGGGATGTTGGTGGGTTTCCTCACATGAACTGCTCGCTTCAGGTCCTTCCACAACATTTCCATTGGATTAAGGTCAGGACTTTGACTTGGCCATTCCAAAACATTAACTTTATTCTTCTTTAACCATTCTTTGGGAGAACGACTTGTGTGCTTAGGGTCGTTGTCTTGCTGCATGACCCACCTTCTCTTGAGATTCAGTTCATGGACAGATGTCCTGACATTTTCCTTTAGAATTCGCTGGTATAATTCAGAATTCATTGTTCCATCAATGATGGCAAGCCGTCCTGGCCCAGATGCAGCAAAACAGGCCCAAACCATGATACTACCACCACCATGTTTCACAGATGGGATAAGGTTCTTATGCTGGAATGTAGTGTTTTCCTTTCTCCAAACATCTCACCTCTCATTTAAACCAAAAGTTCTATTTTGGTCTCATCTGTCCACAAAACATTTTTCCAATAGCCTTCTGGCTTGTCTACGTGATCTTTAGCAAACTGCAGACGAGCAGCAATGTTCTTTTTGGAGAGCAGTGGGTTTCTCCTTGCAACTCTGTCATGCACACCATTGTTGTTCAGTGTTCTCCTGATGGTGGACTCATGAATGTGAACATTAGCCAATGTGAGAGAGGCCTTCATTTGCTTAGAAGTTACCCTGGGGTCCTTTGTGACCTTGCCGACTATTACACGTCTTGCTCTTGGAGTGATCTTTGTCAGTCGACCACTCCTGGGGAGGGTAACAATGGACTTGAATTTCCTCCATTTGTACACAATCTGTCTGACTGTGGATTGGTGGAGTCCAAACTCTTTAGAGATGGTTTTGTAACCTTTTACAGCCTGATGAGCATCAACAACACTTTTTCTGAGGTCCTCAGAAATCTCCTTTGTTCGTGCCATGATACACTTCCACAAACATGTGTTGTGAAGATCAGACTTTGATAGATCCCTGTTCTTTAAATAAAACAGGGTGCCCACTCACACCTGATTGTCATCCCATTGATTGAAAACACCTGACTCTAATTTCACCTTCAAATTAACTGCTAATCCTAGAGGTTCACATACTTTTGCCACTCACAGATATGTAACATTGGATCATTTTCCTCAATAAATAAATCTCATCTCATCTCATTATCTCTAGCCGCTTTATCCTGTTCTACAGGGTCGCAGGCAAGCTGGAGCCTATCCCAGCTGACTACGGGCGAAAGGCGGGGTACACCCTGGACAAGTCGCCAGGTCATCACAGGGCTGACACATAGACACAGACAACCATTCACACTCACATTCACACCTACGGTCAATTTAGAGTCACCAGTTAACCTAACCTGCATGTCTTTGGACTGTGGGGGAAACCGGAGCACCCGGAGGAAACCCACGCGGACACGGGGAGAACATGCAAACTCCACACAGAAAGGCCCTCGCCGGCCACAGGGCTCGAACCCGGACCTTCTTGCTGTGAGGCGACAGCGCTAACCACTACACCACCGTGACGCCCCTCAATAAATAAATGACCAAGTATAATATTTTTGTCTCATTTGTTTAACTGGGTTCTCTTTATCTACTTTTAGGACTTGGGTGAAAATCTGATGGTGTTTTAGGTCATATTTATGCAGAAATATAGAAAATTCTAAAGGGTTCACAAACTTTCAAGCACCACTGTAGCACAACTCTTTGTTCTTTAGCACAACTCTGGATTATGGTCACAATAATAAAAAAAAAATCCTCCTCTCGATATAGGAAGGGGTTTGTTATGATTGCTTAGGGACTGGAAGCCCGGATTTCTGCTGCTGTGCAAAATAAAGAACAAACAAAAAGCTTTCTTTAAACTCTTATCATCTTGTAAATTTCGCTTGACTTTTCATTCTTTATCAAATTAGCAAATTGTAAATAATAAATATGATAAGCTTAGCACTTTAATAAAGACAAAACAAACCTGGAAGTTGGCTGTAGCGGTGTACTGGGTCAGGATACGTGTGGTGTTTTAAATAATTTGGAGGGAGGATTGGTGACTAACATACGGGCTAGATCAAACACGGCGGTTTCAAGATGGTGGAGCGGGGAAATACAATCGCTCGTTTTTGATCGGAATCTCAGCAACTTTCATAAAAAAATCCATCAAACATCCTTAACCTTCATCCTACCAAGTGGGGTCCATCTGGACCCCGCACCTATATGTTTGTTTGCCATTTTAAAAATATGTGACATACTGCCTCACCGTTTTATGAATTTGTCGGAATTTATGTCTTAATTAAAACACTAAAGCACCGGAAGATCAGCTTTTTGCATTGTGAAGGTATAATTAATTTGTTACTGGGGTCCAACCGGACCCCAGAGTAAAGTTTATCTGTCTTTCATTTTATAATTGAATAGCACACTGAAAGTTAACTTCTTTTATTTCTTTTATGTTCCATAATGAAACTACCAAGGCATTCCTTCTTGGGGTCCGTGTGGACCCCACTGCTGCAATAAGCACAGGCTGCAAAACAAAAGCCCTAAATTATTTTACAATTACTTTTTTGTTTTAAATTCTGTAAGAAAAGACCTAAGTTGTAATCCAGAATGTTTTACAGCTGCATGAGCTGCAAAAATCATGTATATAATGCCAATTTTTTTTGTGGCGCTATAATTTGCTACATGTATGCTAGCTATTGCAATATTATTGCAATGTTATTGCATTTATAATACATCATTGATATTCAGCCATAGTGGATTTTGTTCTTCAATAAAGTTATGTCTGTTTGCTGCATTGAATTGGTTCTTACTGCATTGATTTCAAGGTATTCCCTCCTGGGGTCCATACGGACCCCGCCTGGTAGTTTGTGTATGTAAAATTGGCTGGTAGGATGAAGGTTAAGTGTGTTCTTTATGCCTTGGGTCCTTTAGTGTATTGCTGTTATTAATACAAGATGTTCTGAACAAAACTTATCTGGTGATTTTGTCTTTATAAGCTTTAATTTTAAAGAAAAGTATTGGGGTCCAAACGGACCCCACATGGTAAAATTAAGGTGTAAAATAGCATGGTAGGATGAGGGTTAAAAATGATCAGTAAGTACTCATAATAAAGATTAAGTGTTATTGGATCTTGTGCTAAAGAACTTAGAGTTGTGCTAAAAGACTTTCATGCTAAATAACCGTAAACCAAAATACAGAAGTGTGATAGTGTTCAGGTTCCAGATCTGGATCAGACTGGGGAAGTAATGGGTCCTGAAATGGTGATGGAGTCTGATGCAACAACAGGAATCCAGAGAGGACATTATTATTATTATTATTATTATTATTATTATCTCATCCGGCCGATAGCTGATGAGTTTACGCCATCATGTGTTTTCCGTCATCCGTCCAGCGTTGTCCACATTTCACAAAAAATTGCTTATTCTCTCTCAGTTCTTCACTGATTTTTATTCTTTTTGGCAGGAAGGTCGGTCTGCCTGGGGTGCATATGGCTTCTACCCAAATTTGCATAATTGCAATTAATAATGACGATATGGAGTAATTACTCAACCCCTAACAAGCAGTTTCCACACAAATCACTCCTCCCTCAATTCTTCACAGATTTTGATTCTTTCTGGCATGAAGGTAGGGGTACCTAGGGTGCATATAACTTCTACCCAGATTTGCTTCATTACAATTATTAATGAAGTTATGGACTAATTAAGCCTTAATACCTTAAGCAGTTCAACAAAAATCACTTCTTCTTGGTCAGTTCCTTGCCACTTTGGATTCTTTCTGGTAAATAGGTCGGTATTCCTAGGGTGGATATAGCGTCTATATATAGCTTGTATATAGTGTTTATAGCTTGCAACATTTATTGCGCAAGGTGGCCCACTTTTGATCGTTCCTTTTGGACTAGACGGGGCAGGAGTGAGCGACACCGTCACTGACTGTCTCGTTTATTATTGCTACAAGGGTAAGTCAAATGAAAACCGAAAAAGTGCAACAGGAATTAGAGAAACAGCTGTACACAGCTTTGATTTACATAATTTACGATTTGGTTGAAAGACCTTCCTGTCAGATGAAGAAGTGCAACAAATGGTGCATCAGTGGCTGCACACACAACCAAAATTTTTTTCTAGAGGAATCTGGATACATGTTAAACACTTAAACACTTGCACTGAACAAAATGGAGACGATTATGACCAAGGTCAATGATAAAGATTCAGTTAAAGAAGGACTATGATTTGAACTTTAATTAATTCGTCAACATCCCTCCTGTGCCAGGACCTGGTCTTCCCAGGCAGTCTGCTATCCCGGTAGTAACCAGTGGTGGGTTTCCCAAAAGCCTCTTAACACTAAGAGCATCTTAACAAGGAGAGGGAGAGTGTTCATTGTGTTGATTGCTCTACCATTTAACGATGATCATTGTGCTACGATGCTTTTGGGAAACTCGGCACAGACCCTTAAGGTGCATTGGGCAGCGCCAGTCTCCGTTTCTCTAGCCCTCAGCCTCTCGCCTATTACATAGCTAGGGTTACAGTCAAGGGCTGATCCTTGGTAACTACAAAAGTTTGACTCGCTGTTCACATCTGTATTGTGGCGCCTTGCCAGATATCAGTAGGTACCATTTTTATGACTTTTATGATTTTACAGAATTCAAGGATTTATTTACACAGAAGAATTCAAGCCGTGAAAGTCAAAGAAATGGAGACATAATTCTTCCAAGTCCAGAAAGGAACTATACTAGGAAGTCCATACGATACAGAGGAGCAACAGCGTGGAACAGTCCATCTAATAAAGAATCAACGGCTAATAACTTAAACGAATTTAAGCATTCACTAGCTAAATTTGACATTAGCAGAATAAACTTTGATCCTACTGTAGCCGTAACTAAACACAAAGACAACAGTTGTGCCTACTATTAATCCATTTACTGTGAAGATAATTAACAGATTTTAAGATTTTTTAAAAGATCGTGTAATTTTTAGTTTTTTGCATTTGTAATTATTTGTATCTGTACATGCACGACCCCACCAGCTCTGCTGATCAACTTATCGTGCTTAAATAAAGTTATTCATTCATTCATTCATTCATTCATTCATGATGGTCTTTGGTATGACCAGACTGCAAGTAGAACTCATGATCTCCCAGTCAAGAGACAGACACGTGAACCACTAGGTCAACTCGCAGTAATGCATTTGTAGCTATTCAATAAATCTGGCACAATAAAATGTAATGAAACCAAAAGCTGAATGTAATGAATTTACTCAGTAAGGGTTGCACAGATGAGTCAGCTGTGTGAAATAGTGCTTTCAGAGCCACGAGTTGCACATCACTATCCAATCCTTCTCACCTGGTTTAGTCCTGCTGACTCCAAGAGGCTGATCCAGACTTGTTTTCAGACTGATGCTGGAGTGGAACATGACGGAAAATCCTCCTAGGTAGAAATAGATTCTCGGGAAGTCAGTCATTGAGAGACGTTTGTTTGATGCAGTTCTCTAATCCCTTGATTGACAGCAGCACGATGCATCAAATCACACAGATACAAATCAAGAGCTTCAGTTAAAGTGCTGATGACACGAACATGACTCTATGCAATTTCTTAAATAAACTATACAACATGGCAAACATGTTAGATTTCTGTTATAATTACGTGAAAAGAAGCTGTTGTTACGCGAATATCCAACTTTTAATTGCACAGCGCAAGAAAACTGGGTCCGTGGCTCGCGGCCATGTTGTGACGTCAGCGGAAGAACACGCTGCGGTTCACTGGCTGTTCTACTCTGGTTCTACTCAATGGAAATGGCGCATGAAAATGTCGGTGAACTCTCTAGTGCTAGCTCTTCCTCTTCTGGGAGTCTAGAATTGTGTTGATCTCTTCCGAATAGAATCTATGATAGCCTACCCTCTTTACCCTTTGCCTCTCGTTGCTAGGCGGCAGTTACATGAAAGCCGCAAGCTTTCACAAGCAAATACATGACTGATATCACGCCGACTTTATGATTACATTTATGATTATCATGTAGAATCTATAGCTCTACGTACCTTTATCTTATGTCGTTTCACAACACATGTTCTGACAGGAGGACTGTCTTTGGATCCGGCATAGCTACTAGTAGACCCCCTCCGGAATACTGGCAGTGTTGCCAGATTGGGAGGTTTCCCGCCCAGTTGGGCAGTTTCAAGTGCATTTTGGTGGGTTTTGAACATATTTTGGGCTAGAAAACTTCAGCAGTATCTGGCAACAGATACTGCTGACGTTGTCCAGCCCAAAATATGTTCAAAACCCACCAAAATGCACTTGAAACCGCCTAACTGGGTGGGAAACCTCCCAATCTGGCAACACTGTGTAGGCACTGCTGATGGTAGTAACACACGTTTGTGCTGAACTGAACACACAAGAGATTCTTTTAAGCTGGGAAGGGTGTCAAAACAATCCAAATCGAAGTGTTCAGAGCACAGGACGGATGTTGGTGAGGGCTCCCACTTGTCACGAGTGCGCCTGACTTGCTTCACCCACTTCGCATGCAGCTCGGGATCTCTGGGAAACTTGAATAAACTTACCCCATCCTTGTGGGTTTTGGAGCAAAAGCCGGCAACACAACGCGAAGGCATAACTATAACTATCTATCTATCTATCTATCTATCTATCTATCTATCTATCTATCTATCTATCTATCTATCTATCTATATATATATATATATAAATAATAAAAATACTAATAATGATAAACTGAACACCTGCCGCATCAACAACAAACTGGTAAGTTAGGAGGAAGGTTCTTTCGCTGATGTCATATAGCTCCTCCTCCTCTTTCGTCTCCTGGGTGCTGCAGCCCTGTCAAATTTGCCCAAATAGCCGCGTTTTTTTATCATAACTTGTAAAATAGGCGCCTTCGTGAATTAATATATGGATCATTGGGAATTACTTTTTATGTTATAAAACATCGCCAAAGATGTCAAAAACGTGTCATCAGCACTTTAATGTTCACAACGTTCAAACATCAGAATGGGAAAAATTGTGATCTCAAAGTGTGACTTACTTTCACTGTGACATGGGTGTTGGTTTGAGCCAGATGGTTTGGTTTTGGTTTGAGTATTTCAGAAACTGCTGATCTCCTGGGGTTTACACACACAAACAACAGTCTCTAGAGTTTACACGGACAGAATGGTGTGAAAAACAAAAAACACTGAGTGAGTGAGTGAGAGAGAGAGAGAGAGAGAGAGAGAGAGACAGTTCTGTGGGTGGATGGAAACGAACACCTTGCTGATGAGAAGTCAGAGGAAAATGGACAGATCGGTTTGAGGTTTGAGCTTTTTTGCCAGGAAAGAAGGATACCGTATTTTCCGGACTATACATCGCTCCGGAGTTTAAGTCGCATCAGCCAAAACAATGCATTATGAAGACGAAAAAAACATATATACATCGCACCGGACTACAAGTCGCACTTTTTTGAAGGGTTATTCTATCCATAGAATCTGTGATTCTATCTGATAAGCGGCGCGTGGTTACTGCGCGACTGCATTGTTTATTTAATAAACGAACAGTTGAGCAGTGATAATGCGCCCTTTGCCCTGTAAGTAGCCTAGTCTGATTATTTTAAATATCTACTACTATCTTTAATACTATCACTATCATTATTACTAATAGCCTATATTATTATTATAACTAATATTAGTAGCCTATTACTAATCGTTACTATCGTTATTACTCACGGTGAAAAAAAAAACATATATACGTCGCACCGGAGTATAAGTCGCATGGCCAGCCGAACCATGAAAAAAAGTGCAACTTATAGTCCGAAAAATACGGTATATTAACTCATATAATCACTCTTTACAACCGTGGTGAGCAGAAAATCATCTCAGCATGCAACAACCAGAGAAGAAGACCACATTGGGTTCCACTCTTGCAGCCAAGAACAGGGATCTTAGAATCAAGAACAAGTTCCTATTAAAGTGGCCGGTATAGTGAGAGTATATTTCAGGTTTGTGTTCTCGGTCATTGTGTGTTCTTGCTTCTCGTTTCAAGTTTCTTGTGTTTGGTGTTTAGTCACTTAAATAGCTACCTTGTGTGTTTTCCGAGTTCTGTATAATTATACTGGTGTTGTCTTTTTTAATAATTAGAACCCGTGCACATTTGTATCCAGTTTCTGCATACGTCTTTGTTTCATTCCTTCATAATAGTTACAAAATTTAGAGATAGGCACGGCTTTAGCATTCATACCTTTCCTTACAACTCCTTAAATCCAAACAGATCGCCTCCTGTCTGTTTAATGCATGATACCCTGCTGTTCTCCATCATCCAGCAATCATTTAAAAGATGTCACATCTCTATGTAGGTGTTCTCTTTTGACTGACTTTCCTAAAAACCAGTGATCCATGATACACTTTAAACCGAATCTTTCAAATAGTTATAGTCAGGAAAACTTTCAAAAATTGTGATTTTGACGTTTCATAACAGGACAGAAAATACAAACCTGCGTGGCCTTTCTCGATGTGTCGACTCTCCGCACGCAGTAACAATAAGCAGAATAAACACAAAGCCCGAGTGTGACTGTAGGAATTTTTTGGGGTTTATAGAATCACAGCATGCCATTTAAGGAATTTCATGCCTCGTACACCTTCTGGGAGTCACTTCCAATTACTTCTAAACTGTGCATAAAGCGTATCGCGTATCATTGTAATGAGAGCCGTGTTGGATGTTCTGCGTCAGCTGTTATGCAGCGCTCGCAGCCAGCGAGGAAATTTCTGGCAAATGCTTAAATGGCGAACTCTTTTTAATCACGGCTTCAATCAGGGGCCTTTTGAACATTTGGACTTCCTGTGGGTCTCTGCCTAAATATAGTCCCCGCAGAACTAACAGAGCATGAAATGGAGAGGACAGGTTTAAAATTAGTGTGACAGGCTTGAAATTGAGGGGAAAAAATTTCAATTGAACCGCGTCCTGGGTGACTGCATGGCTGATGGAAGGACAGAGACGAGACTTAACGCAAGACATAAATGCTTTGAGTCAGGGAATGTGAATTGGGAATGCGTCCAAACGCTACCAGCTGGTGGGGTTCTGAGTCCTAATAAAACTAAATGCTAATAATAAGACTTTTCTCAGATCTGGCTGGAACGTCAGCCCAAACAAGGAGAGTCTGGGTTAGATGAGGGGACTTCCTTTCTTCATTTCCTTTCATCTCTTCTGTTTCCTGTTCTGTTTTAATCCCCCCTCCCTCCCTCCCTCCCTCCCTCCCTCCCTCCCTCCCTCCCTCCCTCACTCGCTACCCCACTGAGCAATATTTCTACCAACATTTTTAAGAGTTAAAGACTTCCAGGACATCCCGTAAGAGAGAACTACACAGGCACTGGGCAAGTCAAGTCAAGTCAAGTTTATTTGTATCGCGATTTTAACAACAGACATTGTCGCAAAGCAGCTTTACAGAAACTTTAAACATGAGCTAATTTTATCCCTAATTTATCCCCAATGAGCAAGCCTGTGGCGATGGTGGTGAGGAAAAACTCCCTCAGATGACACGAAGAAGAAACCTCGAGAGGAACCAGACTCAAAAGGGAACCCATCCTCATCTGGGTGATGCTTCTATAACTGTGTCCTATAGAGTCACAAAGTATAACTGTGAAACCAGGAAATTCATTATAGTTTTAACAGGAAGTCTGTTTAGTTGAAGTTATAAACTGTTAATTGATGGAAACTTGAGTGCAAAACTGTTCATGACAACTGCAGTCCTAAAGTTAGCAAGTCAACTGTAGTCCTCAGGCATAAAAGTATTACTGTAAACGTCCAGAGCGTCTTCCAAGTGCGACTTTCGGCTGTCCATATGGGGCCGTCTTCCACAGGAGCGATGTCATGAGACCCCAGCCAGACACAGGGCATCAGGATGGATCAGGTAAGTGACTGATTTGTGCGTCCACTGAGAATAACAGAAACTCAATAGTAAAAAGCTATTGCAAAAGAAATACAACAGACGTCAGTGATGTGTCCTTCGCAAACAAGTCAGCTCTTTGACGCGACTCTTTTACATGAACAGCACCGAGCACCACATGGACATGGGGTCCAAAAGTCTGACAGCACCAGCAGGGCCGGATTAACATGGCCGGGGCCCCTAGTCTACAAGTTGCTGTAGCCCCCCCCCCCCCCCCCCCCCCCCCCCCCCCTGGCCACCACCATCTTATCCCATCTACCTGTAAAGAACTGTCTATTTTCTACATTTTAAAGTTTTTTTTTTTTTTCATTATTAAACTTTGTACAGCTGGGCCAGCGTTTGTGAAACTAGTGGCAGTGGCACATTCATCCACAAATGGGACGGGGTCTGAAAGGGATGGTCCTTCACCCTCACCAGAGCTAGTAGTACTACTGGCTGCAGCTCATTAGGTTTAAAAAACCCTGTTAGTTTTGGTATATTGCTCAATAGAGCTTTGTCACGTTGGGCTTTTTGCCGTTGCGCCTTGTGCTTTTGAGCACCGCTCTCGTATTTTCTGTCACACATGTTCACTGTTCAACTGTGGAGTGACATCGTGCGTGACGTCTAACGTTTATATATGGAAGGTGGAAGGTTTGTCTCACCCAATCAGCGTCCGTTTATTTAAATATTCATTTTGAGCCAATGAATATGAAGTTTTTTTTTCTTTTGACCAATTGGGGGCCCCCCTGCGAGGCGGGAGGTGTGGGGGCCCCTAGGCTGAAGCCATATGAAGCCTGTGCGGTGATCCGGGCGTGAGCACCAGTGTAAAATGGTGCGAAAAACAAAAAACACTGAGTGAGTGAGTGAGTGAGTGAGAGTTCTGTAGGTGGAAACAAACACCTTGTTGGTAAGAGAGGTCAGAGGAAAATGGACAGATTGGTTTGAGCTTTTTAGCCAGGAAGGATATAGTAACTCATACAATCAGTCTTTACAACCATGGTGAGCAGAAAAGCATCCCAGCATGCAACAGCCAAAGAAGAAGAAGAAGAAGAAGAAGACCACATTGGTTCCTGCAGCCAAGAACAGGAGTCTTGGACTTCGCAAGCTTGTGCAAAACCTGATGATCCATTTCAAACCAAATCCATCAGAGTGTCGTCTGATCAGATGCTCCAGTAGAAGAGATTAGATATGAGGAAAATCTGATCTTTTGTCAAATTGTACAAAGCAATGAACACACGGTCAGTATCATACATTTCCTTACATTTAAATAGGAAACTAGAAATAGTACAGAATCTTGAATATTAAATATTCATGATATTGTTTTAAATATTTCAAAATATCTTTCCAATTTTTGAACCCTGCTGCACTTGTACAAGCCATTTGGGATTTTTTTTACCCTTTAGTTTTAACAGATGTACACAGTGGCATTACACGATGGCAGTGTCATTTAATCAAAATGCTTCCATGGAAAATCGTTCTCAGCGTCTGAGCTGATCGTTAGCATGAGATGGATTTAACTCTCAGTTGTGTGCATAGAGCATAATACCATATACTGGTACACAAAACAGATCTCTTTGTGAGTTTGAAACAAACATTAACTGTAACAGGAAACCCAGTTAGTGTTAATATTCAGTAATAGTCAGTCTAGCATAGCACATATAGTAAGTCTGTGGTTTGAGACACAATGTTGGTATATTTAGTGGAGGTAGATGGACAGATTTGACAAAAATTTGACTGTTTTTACCTCCGCCAACTTTGTTGGAAGAGGTTATGTTTTTGCCTCCATTTGTTTGTTTGTTCCCAGTGTAACTCAAAAAATAGTGAACAGCTTTTGATGAAATTTGGAGGACAGGTGGTCCATGGGCCAAGGAACAATTAACAGTTATTCCA
Organism: Neoarius graeffei; assembly: GCF_027579695.1. NCBI lineage: Eukaryota > Metazoa > Chordata > Actinopteri > Siluriformes > Ariidae > Neoarius > Neoarius graeffei. The sequence goes on from NC_083578.1 coordinate 87,771,270, forward strand.
CGAAATTGAGTCGTACATGAGCTGATAACCGATGAGTTGCGTATTGTAGCACCGAGTTATCTATAAGCCATGTACGATGAGATTGAGTGGAATAACTGTTTTATTCTATCCACATTCACTGGATTTTGAGAAAGGGAGCATTTTTATTTGTATTTTTTGCAAATTCGATAAATAAAAACTCTACAAAACATCCGACAAAATAATTTCCGCTTAGAATGTAAACAAACCGGCGAAATGACAGGAATTATTATTATTGGAAAAAAAATTTCTTACGGTCAAATACTTTTATTCCATATTTTGTTGCTTTTTTTGTATTTTGGGGGGTTTTGTTTTCAAGTAGAGTTTTTATTTTGTCCTCGGTTGATTCAGCAACACGCTCCACCATTTTGTTTTTCCTTCTCACGGTATATGAGTACCATGCAATCCTCTACCATCCAAGTAGTAGAGAAGCCAATCAGAGCACGCGATTGCTCATATTCAGTGAATGTGGAGAGAATAATTGATTAGATTTTGATGCAAATCTGGATATGTACATCCTGTAAAATCAAGATGTTTTTGTCTGTTCCTAACGTATCTCAAAAACTAGTGAATGGATTTGGATGAAATTTGGTGGACAGCTTTAGTATTATCCTAGGACCAAGTAATTTGATTTTGATGTTGATAGTATGTGGTTTGGCTTGGTGGAGGTATGCACTCTACTCTACCAAGCAGTGGCGGCTGGTAGTCTTTCAAACAGGGGAGGCTGGTCGGTTACGATATTTCCAGATTTTAAAAGAAAAAACATCAATTTTGCCCATACTCTTGCCTCTGATCTGGCTGATTGTTGGCAGGGTCACAAACTGTGAAATAACAGGTTCTTTTGGCCCATTAGCCTACTGTCCAATATACATGATGGTGGTGTTGGGGGGGTATATTTTAACATTTTAAAATTGTGGCATGTTGTTTAAAAATTGATCATTATTGAAAGCAGCTCTTTGTCAGGAACCTCAGCAGTAACAGCAGAGTGATCTGGAATAGGCACAAGCACTGACCTTGGGGAGCCAAACATAGAGCTGGGGGCCACACATTTCATTCAATGACACTTTCCCTATATTTTACTTATTTTGACTGAGAAATGTTTTATTGACAATTTTGATAACCCTTCACTTTTAATCCAGGTCTGTAGTGTGAAATGTTCTCGGCTGTGTTTTTGTTTAAAAATGTTTTCCAAATTGTAGCTGAGTTTAATTCATATCCAGAAAAATATATATTCCAATATAATATACTCAGCATAAACATTTTAAATAGATTCTATATTTTTGGTCCATCCATGACATATTACTAAAGTAGCCTATTTACTGTTGTTGATGTGGGTCACTTGCTGTTAGCCAATTCACTTTCTCGTACCAGGAGAGCTGAAAGGAACGAGTATTATTCCCTACCTTTTTCACCAAGTCAGTTTGAGGCGTTGGTCTACCCTGCTCTTTAATTTTAATTTTTTCCTCGAAAGGAAGACTGGCAAATGGCGTCGCCAAAATTAAATCACCAATGCTTGGCATCCGTGCGCAGCTTTCTTGCTAGCTGACTAGCCCCCTCAAGTTCAAGTTCAGTCACTCAAATAAACGAAATTTCTGGAACTAAGATAGCAAACTTGACAACACTATATTTACACTTTATTTACAATGAAAATATATACAAACTAAAAAAGCTGGTAGAAACCGTATGTAATGAATGAAATCGAAACGTAAGCTGATCTCTTACAATACACCACACCACTTGCAAATCCGCATGGGACTGAACTGAGATTCACCGCTGCCTGTCTATAGTTGAAACGAGCTGTCAATCAAAGAAAATATCCGGCCGCTTTCACCAATCACCAGTCTCCTCGCGGAAACTGCCATGTCCCTCCCACTGTGAGGCTGGGAGTCCGTAGGCGGGCATTTTCGCAGTATTTGTCCAATAACCGTCTTGCATTTTGATATTGAAAAGCGCAGAGCTCCCAAATGCCATTGAAGTCCACTGAGGCTGGGCTGCATCGCGCTGTCACGAGGGGGAAAAACTCACACACACATTAAAGTTATAAGGGAATGATTTCACACTGTAGTGGGTTGAGCACATATATTTCTATGATTCTGGATCTGAAATAGCAATGTTATAAGGTCGGCTATAACATAAGCCTAGCGCAATTCATCCTACACGATGTTCGTCATTTTTAGAGGAGGCTGAGCCTCCCTCGTTGTCTTAGAGCAATCGCCCGTGCTACCAAGTGCCCTTCTAGTTATTGCAGGATACGTGCAGTGTTTCAGGATTTCATCTCATCTCATTATCTGTAGCCGCTTTATCCTGTTCTACAGGGTCGCAGGCAAGCTGGAGCCTATCCCAGCTGACTACGGGCGAAAGGCGGGGTACACCCTGGACAAGTCGCCAGGTCATCACAGGGCTGACACATACGTACACTACTGTTCAAAAGTTTGGGGTCACTTTGAAATGTCCTTATTTTTGAAAGAAAAGCACTGTTCGTTTCAATGAAGATCACTTTAAACTAATCAGAAATCCACTCTATACATTGCTAATGTGCTAAATGACTATTCTAGCTGCAAATGTCTGGTTTTTGGTGCAATATCTCCATAGGTGTATAGAGGCCCATTTCCAGCAACTCTCACTCCAGTGTTCTAATGGTACAATGTGTTTGCTCATTGCCTCAGAAGGCTAATGGATGATTAGAAAACCCTTGTACAATCATGTTAGCACAGCTGAAAACAGTTGAGCTCTTTAGAGAAGCTATAAAACTGACCTTCCTTTGAGCAGATTGAGTTTCTGGAGCATCACATTTGTGGGGTCGATTAAATGCTCAAAATGGCCAGAAAAATGTCTTGACTATATTTTCTATTCATTTTACAACTTATGGTGGGAAATAAAAGTGTGACTTTTCATGGAAAACACAAAATTGTCTGGGTGATCCCAAACTTTTGAACGGTAGTGTAGACACAGACAACCATTCACACCTACGGTCAATTTAGAGTCACCAGTTAACCTTACCTGCATGTCTTTGGACTGTGGGGGAAACCGGAGCAAACCCACACGGACAACATGCAAAACCCGTACAGAAAGGCCCTTGTCGGCCACGGGGCTCGAACCCGGACCTTCTTGCTGTGAGGCAACAGCGCTAACCACTACACCACCGTGCCGCCCCATTTCAGGATTAAAAAAAAAGACTTTTCACTCTTGAACATGTGACTACATTTAGATTTAGATACTTTTTTGACTTTCATTTAAGTAGATTTTTACCTCCTTTCTTTCCTCTGACTACAATTGTGACCCAATAAACACAGTATGTACAGTCAGTACTTTCTGAAATCTTTATTCAAATTGTCTTTGGCACTCGGCAAATCATTTCTCCTTCAGATTTTAACACCAAGACAACAAAAGGATGAGAGATTTATTCACAAACACAACATCCAAACACAGTCGAGAGTGAGACATCTGTAAAACACAGTGCCAGTGCTTATTTGCGCTTCATGTTGTGTTGTGTCCTGTACTTGCTCTGTCTGTGTAACCGAGTAAGAATCCCAAAGTGCTCGTTGCAGTCTTGAATCTTCAATGTCGAAAGACAAAACCTCCCAAAAAACCACGCAGTCAAGAGGTTAGAAGGCTAGAAATTCACAAAAAATAAACCAGGCTATTGATTACATTCCAAACTAATGCCACAGAAATGACAAACACAGTCATAATCTTCACAGTGATTTGGTCGACTCATTCTCTAAGCCCGTGGTTTTCAAAATGGGATCTGGGAAGTGCAGCTTTTATTAAAGTGATGGACACCACAACGTTATTTTAAATAGTTATAGTTCCTATAAATGATGACTGGAATCTAATGGCAATCATTTTCCTCAGCGTAAAAATCTAACATGTTCAAACTTTTCAGGAATTTATTATTACCATCCCATGAGAATGAAGCCAATTTCCTGGGCGGTCTATGAAATTTGCCAGTTACGGTATACCACCTCTGATATAAAACACAGCTAAACAGTTAGCTAAAACACATGCTTTCAAAAATTAGTCTGTGGGAAAGCTAATATTTGGCCAGGATGCCATGTTGACTATGAGAAGCTCCACCCCTAATAGTTCCTGCTCTGGATAAAATACTGAACCTGGAGCTGGTCATGAAAAGGTTCCCGGAACTATGGCCCATTAACTATTTGATTTTAAGGCCCTGTCCACACGGCAATGGATTCAGGTGAATCTGATAAAATTGTTTATTGTTTCGGCCTGGCGTCCACACGGCACCGGCGTTTTGGGTGCCCCAAAACGAAATCTTTTGAGAACGGGTTCCAGAGTGGAAAAATCTGGCAGCGGCCCCGTTGCGAAGTCGTCTGGATGAGTAGAACGGATTTGTTTACGATGACATCACAACCACATGACTGTCAGTGCTTCATGCCGGGTAGAAGTGTAACGAACTCGATGCGAGTTGTCAACAAATCCTATAACTTGGTTCATGAAACGCGCTTACAAAATATTTTCACTGTGAATATTTATTGTGTAATGGTGCAAAGTGAGAGAGAGAGAGAGAGAGAGAGAGAGTGAGAGAATAGCCCTTAGGGCAGAGTCTTTAGTCCAAACACTGCAGAAGTACTGAGTATAACCAAACCGTGCACCGTCCGTGCGCTTTCCAAAAACAAAAACAATCCCGCCAGCAAAAATATAGGAAAAAAAAAGGAGCGATCTCACCTCTTCAGATGTTGGTTTAAGTCTGACAATACATTCCTCGAAAAGGGCGTAGAAGAACAAAGTAATCCATCAACGTGTAGCATTCAATTTATTCCGGACCATTAAAGAATTCTGGAGGATATCAGAATGTTGGCGTACCGGCTTCCATCTACCCCCATTCATTCCTCTTTCCGTGTCTTTCGTTTTACGCTACTGATTAATAATCAAAACTTTGTGGCTGATGCTACAGAAGAAGGGGTTTCTGCACATGCGTCTACTTCTTCTATTGTTCTGGTGTCTCCGATGGGACCGTCTTACAGCGCACGTAGAGGTGTGGCATGTGTATTGCATCGTTTTCAGCAAGCGTTGCGTTGCCATATGAACCTGATATTTTACTGATCCGTTGCCCATGTGGACGTGATATTTTAAAAAAAAATCTCGTTGCCGTTGTCGTGTGGATGTAGCCTAAAAAGTGCTACTTTGTTTACTGTTGATGTTCTGAGCTGCCATGTTAGTCTGATGACCTTCCTGACTTTCCAAATAGGAATTCTGAGTTCTTTGCTTTTTTCCGAGTCAGATGTTGGATATTTAGAGTTGCAATCAACTCTAGTTCAAGACAGCACTCGAAAAAGTCCTTGTTGATGTGATGGGAACTCACCAGAAGAAAAAAAAAAGGTTCCTCAGTTCCTGAAAAAGTTCTTGCCATGAAAACATACTTCTTACTCCTGGTTATTATTCCACGTTCCTTTTCTGGCATCACTTTCTCTTCTTTTTTGGCCCTTCTCATTTCTTCATGATATAACATGGCCGACAGATCTAGAAGCTTGAAGGAAGAATGCTCAGTGTTACAGAGAAACAGAACCCATCTTCAGAGAGCACGTTGCCACTCGTGGGACATCAGGGTGCCAGATACGATGGCGTGTGCATTTGATTGTGGGTCTGGTAAAGGCTTGTGTCTGGCAGAAGGTTCTCAGGTGGGTTGGAGAAGGCTGAGGAGAATGCATGGTTCATTTCCAGGGGGCTGCGCAGGCAGACAGGTGCAGACCGCAGGGCCGGACTGCTAGCTAAAGCTCTCTAAACACAACACACACGCCCAAAGGAAAGGGGAAAAATCCATGGGAAGCTGGTCTGTGTGTAAGAGTGTAAAGCCAACAGCTTATCTCCAGGAGTGTGTACTAGAATACAGGTCAGCTGATTCAGTTTAAAAGTAGTACATGTTTAGCAACACAGTATTGCCCAAAGAAACCCGATGTTCATAGTAGCAACTAGCACGTCGCTTGTGTCACTTGTAGCTTGTTGATTGTTGGTGTAGTTTGTCCAGTGGCATCTATTTTCCTGGCGCTGGACACAACTTCTGTTTCCGTTAAAATGATATCGCTAACTCGCAGTAACAACAAGCTACAAGTGACACAAGCGACGTGCTAGTTGCTACTATGAACATCGGGTTTCTTTGGGCAATACTGTGTTGCTAAACATGTACTACTTTTAAACTGAATCAGCTGACCTGTCATTCTTAGTGATTTAACCCTTAGCCTTGTTGTTGCCCAAATGAGGATGGGTTCCCTTTTGAGTCTGGTTCCTCTCGAGGTTTCTTCCTCATGTCGTCTGAGGGAGTTTTTCCTTGCCACCGTCGCCACAGGCTTGCTCATTGGGGATAGATTAGGGATAAAATTAGCTCATGTTTTAAGTCGTTCAAATTCTGTAAAGCTGCTTTGCGACAATGTTTATTGTTAAAAGCGCTATACAAATAAACTTGATTTGATTTGATTTAGTGATGAGCAAGTTAGCTGCTTAAGCTAGCTACTGTAAATAAACTGTGAACAATTATATTATACTTTATTAGCTAGTTTATAGACAAACATGACATCGTTAGCTTTCAAACACTTCAATTTGGTGTATAATTTTTTTGTTTACAAGAATTATGAAGTGTTCTATACCATGGAGGATATATGGGCTGCTTCTTTCATAAGCTACCTATTAATAAGATACAGCTTGTATACTGAGAGCAGGTCTAACTGCTGCATACCTAGCAAGTTAGCTAGCTTCTGATTAGGTAGCAAAATACTGGTGTGCATCAAATGATCAAGCATCTAGAGCACAACCCATATGCCTAAAGGTTGACTATCGACCAAAGACCCCCATGTGATGTGATGGTCTTTGGCGCCGTGCTCTAGACTAGGGTCAAAGGTTACAACCTTGCAGATGTCAAAGACAACCTCTTGGAGAGGGGAGCCTCCATGTGTGATTGAAGTACTTTGCAGTCTGACACAGTGGGAATGGTCAAGCCCAACATCCTCCCCCCACTTTACACTGCTAACCAATCCCTGTAATATCCAACCAAAGTCATGCAAGTCAGTGACCTTTTTATAGACGGCTATAAATAATGGATAACAATGTCACTGCTTCCATCCTGTGCCCAAGCTTTGATTCTGTGCTTTTTGGGCTAGGTTCTGTACAGTATTTGAAGGTTACAGAGTTGGTCTCAGGTTGGATGAGATCTCTGAGATGTTTAGAGATTGTCCTGATCTATTGGACGTTGAGGCTGTAATTCAGGGCTGTCATTCTTTTCACTATTATTTTTAGACCTTGCACTATTTACACGACTAACTGTTGCCTGGAATTTCATAACATAGAAACATCTCAGACTGACACACCACTGCATGGAAACGACGACGTTCCTCATGCTGGTGAACCTCTATAGGAACCACCACTTGGGATTTTAAAGTACAAAAAAAGTTTTCACTCTAAATGGTTCTTTATTCTGTCCATCCAGAGTGTTTCCCATTAAGAAAAGGTTCCTAGAACTGATAACCATCCATTTTTTAATGTTAACATGCTACACCTTGTACAACACTTACTCCATTTTAGCATAGCGTTTGCATTAAACTGTGTCAGATTGACTGGACCCGAGTTGCACACTGTACATGGCACCAGTGTTTGTTTCCATTCAGTCATACGCTGTCTTTATCTAACGAAGCCCCTCTGAGCTCTGAGTGCTGACATGCTGATTGTTCTTGGATAGCGTCCTCCAGACTGGATTAGCAGAAGTATTCACATACTTCTGAGCTGAGGACTTTCCTGCAAGGACCAAAGCGTGTTAGCGCAGTGTCCAACTTTACCTTGTGCTTGTTTGGATGGCTCTCTTGTAAATAGTGCATGTTTAAATGAAGAAATTAAAGAGCGCCTGACCATCCCCTGCATGTAAATATTTACATTCCAGAGCTGACTTGTAATGGATGGATCAACAGCGTGATGGAAAAAGCAGCCACCTCACTGTTCCTGGCAAGTTAATCGCTGTGATTCTGTTATCCAGCTACTAGCTTCGTCTGATCTGCATCACCACAGGCCTGACTTTATTTTGCCATATAATGCTACGGTTATATGATATATAAGTATTCATACCCCTTGAACTTTTTCACATTTTTCCACCTTACAACCACGAACTTAAAAGTTTTTTATTGAGATTTTATGTGATAGACCAACACAGAGTAGCACATAATTGTGAAGTGAAACGAAAATGATAAATGGTCTTCAAAATTTTAAACAAATAAAAATCTGAAAAATGTGGTGTGCATTAGTATTCAGCCCCCTGTACTCGGATACCTCTAAATACAATCCAGTGCAATCAATTGCCTTCAGAAGTCATCTAATTAGTTAATAGAGTCCTACTGTGTGTAATTTACTCTCAGCATAAACACACTTGTTCTGTGAAGGCCTCAGTGGTTTGTTAGAGAACACTGAAGAACAAACAGCATCATGAAGACCAAAGAACTCACCAGACAGGTCAGGGATAAAGTTCTGGAGAAGTTTAAAGCAGGGTTAGGTTATAAAAAATATCCCAAGCTCTGAACATCTCAAGAAGCACTGTTCAATCCATCATTCAAAAATGGAAAAAGTATGGCACAACTGCAAACCTACCAAGACATGGCCGTCCACCTAAACTGACAGAGCGAGCAAGGAGAGCACTGGTCAGAGAAGCAGCCAAGAGGCCCATGATCACTCTGGAGGAGCTGCAGAAATCCACAGCTCAGGTGGGAGAATCTGTGCACAGGACAACTATAAGCCGTACACTCCACAAATCTGGCCTTTTTGGAAGAGTGGCAAGAAGAAAGCCATTGTTGAAAGACAGGCATAAGAAGTCCCATTTGTAGTTTGCCAGAAGCCATGTAGGGGACACAGCAAACATGTGGAAGAAGGTGCTTGAGACCAAAGTTGAACTTTTTGGCCTAAATGCAAAGCGCTATGTGTAGTGGAAAACTAACACTGCTCATCACCCTGCACACACCATCCCCACTGTGAAACATGGTGGTGGCAGCATCATGCTATGGGGATGCTTTTCTTCAGCAGGGACAGGGAAGCTGGTCAGAGTTGATGGGAAGATGGATGGAGCTAAATTCAGGGCAATCCTGGAAGAAAACCTGTTGGAGGCTGCAAAAGACTTGAGACTGGGAAGGAGATTCACCTTCCAGCAAGACAGTGACCCTAAACCAGTGACGGCTGGTAGTCTTTCAAACAGGGGAAGCTGGTCGGTTACGATATTTCCAGATTTTAAAAGAAAAAACATCAATTTTGCCCATACTCTTGCCTCTGATCTGGCTGATTGTTGGCAGCGTCACAAACTGAAATAACAGGTTGTTTTGGCCCATTAGCCTACTGTCCAATATACATGATGGTGGTGTTGGGGGGAGGGGTATATTTTAACATTTTATATTTTAAAATTGTGGCATGTTGTTTAAAAATTGATCATTATTGAAAGCAGCTCTTTGTCAGGAACCTCAGCAGTAGAGCTGGGTGCCACACATTTCATTCAATGACACTTTCCCTATATTTTACTTATTTTGACTGAGAAATGTTTTATTGACAATTTTGATAACCCTTCACTTTTAATCCAGGTCTGTAGTGTGAAATGTTCTCGGCTGTGTTTTTGTTTAAAAATGTTTTCCAAATTGTAGCTGTGTTTAATTCATATCCAGAAAAATATATATTCCAATATAATATACTCAGCATAAACATTTTAAATAGATTCTATATTTTTGGTCCATCCATAACATATTACTAAAGTAGCCTATTTACTGTTGTTGATGTGGGTCACTTGCTGTTAGCCAATTCACTTTCTCGTACCAGGAGAGCTGAAAGGAACGAGTATTATTCCCTACCTTTTTCACCAAGTCAGTTTGAGGCGTTGGTCTACCCTGCTCTTTAATTTTAATTTTTTCCTCGAAAGGAAGACTGGCAAATGGCTTCGCCAAAATTAAATCACCAATGCTTGGCATCCGTGCGCAGCTTTCTTGCTAGCTGACTAGCCCCCTCAAGTTCAAGTTCAGTCACTCAGATAAACGAAATTTCTGGATCTAAGACAGCAAACTTGACAACACTATATTTACACTTTATTTACAATGAAAATAAACTAAAAAAGCTGGTAGAAACCGTATGTAATGAATGAAATCGAAATGTAAGCCGATCTCTTACAATACACCACACCACTTGCAAATCTGCATGGGACTGAACTGAGATTCACCGCTGCCTGTCTATATTTGAAACGAGCTGTCAATCAAAGAAAATATCCGGCCGCTTTCACCAATCACCAGTCTCCTCGCGGAAACTGCCATGTCCCTCCCACTGTGAGGCTGGGAGTCCGTAGGCGGGCATTTTCGCAGTATTTGTCCAATAACCGTCTTGCATTTTGAGATTGAAAAGCGCATAGCTCCCAAATGCCATTGAAGTCCACTGAGGCTGGGAGTCCGTGGGACTCCGTGGGCAGGTGTTTTCGCAGTATTTGTCCAATAATCGTCTTGCATTTTGAGATTGAAAGCGTATAGCTCCCAAATGCCATTGAAGTCCACTGAGGCTGGGCTGCATCGCGCTGTCACGAGGGGGAAAAACTCACGCACACATTAAAGTTATAACGGAATGATTTCGCACTGTAGTGGGTTGAGCACATATATTTCTATGATTCTGGATCTGAAATAGCAATGTTATAAGGTCGGCTATAACATAAGCCTAGCGCAATTCATCCTACACGATGTTCGTCATTTTTAGAGGAGGCTGAGCCTCCCTCGTTGTCTTAGAGCAATCGCCCGTGCCCTAAACATACAGCCAGAGCTACAATGGAATAGTTTAGATCAAAGAATATTCATGTGTTAGAATGGCCCAGTCAAAGTCCAGACTTAAATCCCATTGAGCATCTGTGGCAAGACTTGAAAATTGCTGTTCACAGACGCTCTCCATCCAATCTGGCTGAGCTTGAGCTATTTTGTAAAGAAGAATGGGCAAAAATTTCAGTGTCTAGATGTGCAAAGCTGGTAGAGACATACCACAAAAAACTTGCAGCTGTAATTGCAGCAAAAGGTGGCTCTACAAAGTATTGACGCAGGGGGGCTGAATACTAATGCACATCACATTTTTCAGATTTTAATTTGTTTAAAATTTTGAAGACCATATATCATTTTCATTTCACTTCACAATTATGTGCTACTCTGTGTTGGTCTATCACATAAAATCTCAATAAAAAACTTTTAAGTTCGTGGTTGTAAGGTGGAAAAATGTGAAAAAGTTCAAGGGGTATGAATACTTTTGCAAGGCACTGTATATGCTATGGGTAGCTGGAGTTATTGAAGTCTAAATCTAAATTTGAGAATAGTACTGGACATCCAAGATGGCTGCCATTTTCCAAAGAAAACAATAGCTTAGTATTCACTCATACGCTGCCTCTTTTCTGTGAGCTTGCTTGCTATCTTGAGCATTCCCATATCAGAAACACTTTATCGCCGAGTAAGCGATATAACAAGCATACAAGGAAATTGCTTCGGTAATCAGGTGTGTGACAGCCATCAAGAGAACAAACAAGGACACAGGCAAATACAAGATAACAGAACATAATAGATGTGTTTCTTTTACATTTATAATTCAGACCATAGATCATTCTAGATCCTTTTTGTTTTTTTTACTGGGGCTTCATCCCTGTTATCCACAAACTGTCCCCAGAGTTCACTTTTTAAAATGTTTTTACCAATGAATCTAATCCTACAAAGCTTGCTACAATCCTTTGCAATCCTTTCTGAGCTAGTCTGAACTAACGTAACACGGTTGCCATGTTCATGACTTTCCTGCCAAGTGAGAAGGTTTCATGATCTTCAGTATCCCAGTCAGGGTCTCGGTGAATCCAAAGCCTATCCTAGGAACGAGGTAGGAATACACCCTGAACAGGATACTAGTGCATTCCCAAAGCACCATGTACACACTAGGGATGTAATGCTATACAAATTCATTGTAAGACACGGATAATATGCCGTAAACAGATATGAAAAAGATGCACACTATTCACTGTTTTATTTTCCCCCCACAGGACATCTGGCTGAGACTAGAGTTGTGTATGGGGACTAGGACCACATGGGATGCAATAAAAAAAAAAAAACCTCACACAAGTGGAAGGGTTTTACTTTCATTTGAATGCTAGAAAGTGGTTAGATATGAAACTTGTAGGACAAATAAAGACCACGTTCATTAACATGCACATCGTTTATTCATTGATCCTTAGTGACTGCCTGGTCAGGGTAATCGTTCATTGGTTCATCCTTAGTAACTGCCTGGTCAGGGTAATCTATTTGGGGAAGCCATAGCCTAATGGTTAGGAGAGCAGCTTTGGGACCAAAAGGCCACCGGGTCGAGTCCCTGGACAAGCAGGAATGGCTGAAGTGCCCTTGAGCAAGGCACCTAACCCCCAACTGCTCTCCAGGCTGCTCTGGGTACATTGTACTGTATGTCACTCTGGATAAGAGCGTCTGCTAAATGCCTGTAATGTAATGGTAATTGTTCATTCGTTCGTCCTTAGTAACTGCCTGGTCAGGGTAATGTCAGATCAAGTTAAAACTGGCTACTACTGTATGTTCTTTATATTTTTAAAAATTCAACCAACTAAATTTGGTAGAAATTATTATGAGCGGGCGGCACGGTGGTGTAGTGGTTAGCGCTGTCGCCTCACAGCAAGAAGGTCCGGGTTCGAGCCCCGGGGCCAGCGAGGGCCTTTCTGTGCGGAGTTTGCATGTTCTCCCCATGTCCGCGTGGGTTTCCTCCGGGTGCTCCGGTTTCCCCCACAGTCCAAAGACATGCAGGTTAGGTTAACTGGTGACTCTAAATTGAGCGTAGGTGTGAATGTGAGTGTGAATGGTTGTCTGTGTCTATGTGTCAGCCCTGTGATGACCTGGCGACTTGTCCAGGGTGTACCCCGCCTTTCGCCCGTAGTCAGCTGGGATAGGCTCCAGCTTGCCTGCGACCCTGTAGAACAGGATAAAGCGGCTAGAGATAATGAGATGAGATGATTATGAGCAGGTCCAAACAAAAATAATACCTTTGAATACAGATAAAGACAAACTATATTTTAAAAAATGTAGCATATCTCATGCTGCCATTATGATAATTCAACAACTTTATCACATACTGGATTTTATTTATTTATTATTTAATGTAGTCTAAAATGTAACTTTAAGAAACTTGAAATTTATAAATTATCCTTTGGGGGTAGCTTTTAAAAATATCTTGGACCATTATTTGTTTTTGAAATACAGTACATTCATCTGTTCATACATAAACACACATGAAATTTTCCACGATTTATAACCTGGTTGTCAAGAACTTAATTTTTCAAGCCTTTAGATCGAGGCTGGTCCAGACATAAAAAGGTTATGAAAGCATGTCCATTTTTCAATTCCACTAAATTCCCCCAATGGAAAACCCCCCTAAAGCAATCTTAAGGGCCCTGTTTTATCAGTTCATTATCAGCCATCAGATTTGGGATTGGACCCATGACCTCCTGAGTCATAGGTGAGGTCTCTAACGTCCAGCGCTGTACAGTGACAGTCATACAGCTCAGTCCTCAGACTACCATCTCTACACATGACCACTGTAGTGAAAGTCACACTGTGAAAGTGTGAAGGGGCTTAAACTAATCCGGCGCTTGGTGTAGCCTGAGGTGCTGATGTTATCTTTGGATTTGTTTACATTAGGAGTGAAGCTGTGAAGGTTTGCTCAAATTATTTAGCAGTAAGTGGAAAATTGCGTACATTTTTTTTCTCTGCCAAACTACTCCTTTAATATGGTGCACACTGCTGGACATATGCGGAAACTTGAGACTTAAATATTTCTCTAAGGAAATATTTCGAGGACGTGGCAGGAAGTTGTTATCAGCTGATCTGTCATTGTGCACGAGGCGAGCCGAGAGCTGCCTTAATGACTAATGGTGATGATACACGGGGCAACTTTTTGGGCAATGTTGCCGAGCAATGTTGCTGGCAACGGGCAACTAGGTGAGACACAGGGCAACTTTTCAGGGCAACTAACAATGGGCAACAACAGTTAGCAACGGCAGTTTACAGTTAGCTAAAAAAAAAATCGATGTCTTAATTTTTGCTGTGACCATTTAATCAAGCTGTCTGTTGTTTTTTAGAGCTTTGGTGAGGTAAATTCCTCCATATAGAATATTAAAATGACAACTTACCGGCGTAAAAACAGATGAGGAGTCTCTCCATCTCTTCACTCCACTGACACTGAGCGGCCGCCATATTTATTTGAAATTTCTGATCCGAACCTCACCGGAGGTCACATGACTCGATACTCGCGTTCTGATTGGCTTATCTCAAAAAGTTGCCAGAGATTATCAAAACCATTCAGAAAGAAACAATGTTGCCCAATCTCAATAGAAAAGAGTCAAAACGCAATTGCCCAGCAACATTGCTCGGCAACATTGCCCAAAAAGTTGCCCCGTGTATCATCACCATAAGGCCCTGTCCACACGGCAACGGATTCAGGTGAATCTGATAAAATTGTTTATCGTTTCGGCCTGGCGTCCACACGGCACCGGCGTTTTGGGTGCCCCAAAACGATATTTTTTGAGAACGGCTTCCAGAGTGGAAAAATCTGGCAACTGCGCCATTGCGAAGTCGTCTGGATGAGTAGAACGGATTTGTTTACGATGACGTCACAACCACATAACTAGAACAAGCAGCACTCTCGCTGTTTTGTATGAACCACTGCATTGCATTCACTTTTGTATACAGCTTTTCTTTTAAATAAACAAGTAACTGAACCATTTCTTGAATTTCTTTTTTTTTATTGGATAAGACTGCTTTTCAAAATGTTCACACACAATATAAAAAGTTATATAAATGACATAAAAATGCTTTTCAAAATGTTCACACACAATAAGAAAATTAAGTTATATAAAACTATGCACACTAATAAAACTAATTTGTACACACAGAAGGCACGATTTCCTCGCGTAGTCGCAGCCATCTTCTTGTTGTTGTTGTGTGCTTGTTCCTGTGAGTGCTTCATGCCGGGTAGAAGAAGGGGTTTATGCGCATGCGTCCTACTTCTTCTATTGTTCTGGTGTCTCCGATGGGACCGTCTTACAGCGCACGTAGAGGTGTGGCATGTGTATTGCATCGTTTTCAGCAAGCGTTGCGTTGCCATATGTACCTGATATTTTACTGATCCGTTGCCCATGTGGACGCGATATTTTTTTTAATAAAATCTCGTTGCTGTTGTCGTGTGGATGTAGCCTTAATTGGCTCTTAATTGACGCCTGGTATCCAGAATGAGTTCAAAACTCGTGGGCAGAACAGGAAAGGAGACCTGGTGGAAGCTAAAATGGCTGGTTAGGACACATAGATGGTTTAATTCCAGCAAATTCTGAGTCTTTAACAACAGTCAGATGGGCTGTGTGATGTGTGGAAGTTCCACTGTATTAGTTACAGAGACTAACACTGTTAGCGAACAGCAGGACTAAATATGTGTGTATGAGAGAGAGAGACAGAGAGAGAGAGCGAGAACGTGAACATCCTGTCTCATCTGAATCACACGGAAAAATTGCAGCGATGAAAAAACTAAAGGTCATAACAGATAAATGATAAGCAATAACAGAAAAATAACATTTCTAGCCAAGTGCTGATTTTTTCCCCTGGATATTTTAGACATCTCTGTACATTTCTGCTTCTTTTAAGCATGTCCTTTTTGAATTAGCTTGTTTTTTTCCCTCGTTGTACTTGCGAAATCGTCCTTTTTCAATTTACTCTAATAAAATAGTCATTCCACGAAGGCTATGGTGCCAAGAACACAAGCTGTTTTGAAATTATGAAAGCTAGATAGTGTTAAAGTGCCATTCCACCATTGGATGTATTCTTTGGCATAAAATACAATATATTTTATGACAACATGACTAGACAGAGAAATCTTTTAGCTTCAAAATTATATATCAAACAATTTTTTGACAATGACAAGTATATTAATTTTGCGACCAAAGTCACCTACCCTTTTAATTTCCGCGCGGTAGTGAAACGTGATGTCATCGGCAGGTTCCCCTTCTTGTGTACCATGTGTCGGTCTATTTTTAGACCAGGAAACCCCCAAAGTGAGAGAGTCATTTCTCCTCGTATATGGGGGCCAAAAAAATTGCGAAAAATTTTGAGTTAATCTTTCAGTTAGCTAGATTTATTGGTATTAGCTAGATTTATTGGTATTATTTTTATCGCGTTCTATGCGCCATTGCTGATAATATGTGCCACGTCACACGTCACGTGGTACACAAGAAGGGGAACCTGCCGATGACATCACGCGTGGAAATTAAAAGGGTAGGTGACTTTGGTCGCAAAATTAATATACTTGTCGTTGTCAAAAAATTATGTTTGATATATCATTTTGAAGCTAAAAGATTTCTCTATCTAGTGATACCATTTATATATGTTGTCAAAATATACTAAGTAACTTTAAAAACGCACAATGGAATTCAACACGATATCACTTTAGATCCATGGATATATTTGAAATTTATGATATTGTATGTAATGCACACACATCTTGAAACATCGATAAAGGACATTTATTGTCAAACTCAAGAATTAATTCACAATAAAAAAATTCAAAGTGACAGTTGGTCCATGTTCGGACCGTCATGCTGGAGATTCTGGGTCTGTGTCATCCAGGGGTCTCAGCAGCAGTGACTGAGGGGGTCAGGAATCTGTCACGGAGGTGAGCTAGCCTGATGTGCTGATCCTGAACTGGCGTCGTGACTCGAGGCTGACCAGGGCGTGGACGATCCCTGGTGCTCCCTGTCTGTCTGTAACGCTGACTCAAACGGGAAATGGTCGAATGATGAACACCGAAGTGCCGGGCGACCTCTGTCTGTGTACTTCCGGCACGCAACATCCCGATGGCCTGTTCACGTTGATTTTGGCTTAGGCGTGGCATCTTCAATAATGACAATTTTCCCATCATTTCCCCCGGGTATTTATAGGCAAGATTGTGTGTGTACAGTGTATGCAAAATTTGTTTGAAAATTAAAGCCTGTCCATGTCATTGACTACCCGAGTCATATTGTACGTTATTGAGTACAACTCCCTTAAATTCTGATTTGAGCACAGATTTGGAACTTATTCGGGCGGAACGAAGTTATTTTTCCATTGTGATATATTTCTTTTCTTCTTGAGATAAACTCAGCACGAATTCAGCAAGTTTTATCAATGTGCGTTTTTAAAGTTACTTAGTGTATATTGTATTTTATGCCAAAGAATACATCCAATGGTGGAATGGCACTTTAAGTAAGAGGTCTAAGTACACTCGCCGGCCACTTTATTAGAAACATCCTAATAAAGGAACCTGCTGTTTGATGCAGTTCTCTAATCAGCCGATCCCTTGATGCATAAAATCACGCAGACACAAATCAAGAGTGCTGGTTAATGTTTACAATGTTCAAACATCCGAATGGGAAAAATTGTGATCTCACAGTGAAGTGTGACTTTCTTTCACTGTGGCATGGGTGTTGGTTTGAGCCAGATGGACTAGCGGTTTGAGTATTTCAGAAACTGCTGATCTCCTGGGGTTTTCACACACAACAGTCTCCATACACAGAATGGTGCAAAAAACAAAAAACACTGAGTGAGTGAGCGACAGTTCTGTGGGTGGAAACAAACACCTTGTTGATAAGAGAGGTCAGAGGGAAATGGACAGATTGATTTGAGCTTTTTTTTTTGCCAGGAAGGCTATAACAACCCATATAATCAATCTTTACCACCGTGGTGAGCAGAAAAGCATCAGCATGAAACAGAAAACAGAAGACCACATTGGGTTCCAGTTTTGCAGGCAAGAACAGGGATCTTAGAATCAACAAGTTCCTATTAAAGTGGGCAGTGAGTGCAAAGCTAAGCTAATAAAGACTATGGTGCTAACCAAACAAGCTGAGCTATTAATGACCAAAGAAAATGCCCCTCAACTTGGAGTACCTCATTGGAAAGTTGTTAAAGGAGATACGCAGAACATTTATTTTTAAATACATTTCTGAATGGATAGTATCTCCATCCTTGACTCTTGTATGCTGCATAATTGGGAATAAAAAAATATATATATTTTTGAGAGGTAAAATCAACTGCAAAGTTGGCATTCAAGCTGCCCCGCTGAGCCAGCCAGCCCTGGGTGGGTGACGTCACAGCGGGAACCAGTGCTATAGACCAAAGCCAGACTCGGCAGGTGAGAGTGGTTGCAATGGCCTCTTCGTTCGGATTTATTGGAGATTCTTCAGATTCCTCAGATAGTAATACATCTGACTGTGATAGTCCTGAAACTGGAGTGTGTGTACATGCTACTGCTAGACACATAGAACTGTAACAGTTCGAACCATCGGAAAGTGAATCCGATAGTAACACGTTGGCCACGGAGGCCCCCACCTTACGAGATAAAGCCAGAGAACAAAGCCATCTAGAGAATTGGATGGAATTGAACTGACAGTCTCATGTGACTCTCATTAAAACAGGATAAGCGTTATAACTTATGCAACATACATGTACATGCATGCATTTTCACTGATAAAACGTAAAAGGCTAATTAAATAATCAGATGAACTGAGACAATCACATTCTGAAGCAAATTAAATAATCTTATACCGGTAACTTAAACACACAATACAAGTTACATGTCTCATCTCATTATCTGTAGCCGCTTTATCCTGTTCTACAGGGTCACAGGCCAGCTGGAGCCTATCCCAGCTGACTACGGGCGAAAGGCGGGGTACACCCTGGACAAGTCGCCAGGTCATCACAGGGCTGACACATAGACACCCATTCACACTCACGGTCAATTTAGAGTCACCAGTTAACCTAACCTGCATGTCTTTGGACTGTGGGGGAATCCGGAGCACCCGGAGGAAACCCACGCGGACAACATGCAAACTCCGCACAGAAAGGCCCTCGTCGGCCACGGGGCTCGAACCCAGACCTTCTCGCTGTGAGGCGACAGAGCTAACCACTACACCACCGTGCCACCCACAAGTTACATGTATTAATCTAAATGCAGGTAAACAACGAGTGTTGTTGTTTTTTGTTATGTAACCAAATGAGAGTCGCATCTTACCCGTCTGTGTTCTCGCTTCTTGAAGGCCGATCTTGTGGCCGATTGTTTTGAAACAATCTGACTTTCAGTTCTTCGTTCATTCACTTCTTCCATGTAAGGGCGAGATATTGCTGCAGAGGCAAGCATATCCAGCGGAAAAAAAGAAAGAAAGAAAAAAAAGCAATATCCAGCGGAGATATCTGACAACTGGTCCACTCATTCTCCATTTTCTCCATACTGAGTTCTCCGCCATTACTGGTCGGCTCACACTCCGGGAGAACTGGTGCAACTGAACTTACTTTCATTTTCTTGTATTTTTCATTTCCTTTAATTGTTGGTAGTGCACCCTCTTTCAATACGGGCTTATAGCCAACGCTCCTCAACAGATCAGAGTTCTCGTACGAGTCTTCAGTAAAATGTGCAGAGCAGAGGAGAGACCACTTCGTAGGCGCCCAATTCGTGAATTTCTCGCAAAACATGTCCAAATCTTTGCAGTTTGAACATTCTTGGGCCATGAATGCAATGTAAATCCACCTTCTGTTGTGTTGCTGCACCGGCCAGCAACACATCTACGTGGCATGGTGGTAAATCAGCTCAAAATGGAAGATCAGAGTTGCAGTCAGTTCTGTGTTTTAGTATAGCGGAAATGGCGATGAGACTGATAGCCTTCCTGCTGTGACGTCACAGATGTCAAGGTCATTCACTCAGACCGCCACTTGTATGAATCACTTTAATCATAAAAATTACTGTATTAGATTTATTGTTCACACTTAAAACTATTCCTGTGCCATTCTTGAGGTCTCAAGGCATTTATAAACAAAAAGTGAGGCCATGGCTCTGCGTATCTCCTTTAAGGTCCCCTCAACCCGGAGTTCAGCATTAATGACATCAGATCAATCATGGCTGCTCACACACTGGAACAATAAAGAAAATAATTACTTCACTACTTTATATTAATGTGTACTTTAGATCAATCAATATGCTAAGTTGACTAGTTTGTTGCGAACAAAACACTTTCATGGAGGCAGCCATGTTTTTTCCTACGCTGTGGCCCAAATGTGGCAAGCTTGAAAGTTAAGACAATTCCAAGTTCAGATTTGTTGACTATTTATCTACATGCAGAAGAACACGCCCGCATGTTTTTATTGCTCACTCAGTAAATTGTATTTTAAGTGAAACTGTAACAATTTCCTTCTATTAGTTTTTTTGTGTCGTTTTTGTTCTGGGTTCATGTTTCTTTTTAATTTCCATGGACCTTTGTTTGTGTCTCTGTCCCTGTTCCATCACTGACTTGTTGCCCTAATGTGTTCACCTGTTCCGTGTTTATCCCCTGCTGTTTCTTTTTCTCATCCTGAAGCAGTGTTATAGTACTCAAGACCGATCTCAAGACCACTTTTTGAAGGGCTCGGTCTCGATTCAGAATCGATCACATTCTTACTCAGTTTTGTCTCGGTCTCAGACTCAGGACTCGGGATTTTATTTCAAGACAGGTCAAGACCGCAACTGCAGGTATATTGCTAAAGTGACTGTGCATTGTCTGATTTATTTGTTAATATCATTACTGTGATCAGATGTAAAACTTCCTGCTTCAAATGCAACCAATACTGTGACTCATGGGGGAAGCCATAGCCTAATGGTTAGAGAAGCAGCCTTAGGACCAAAAGGTTGCCAGTTTGAATCCTTGAAATGGCTGAAGTGCCTTTAAGCAAAGCATCTAACCTCCAACTGCTCTGAGTATGCTGTACATCACTCTGGAAAAGAGTGTCTGCTAAATGCATGTAATGTTAATTTGAAATTTTTGATACTATTAATGGATGCCACCCCTTCCCCACCCCCCTTCACACCTACTTGTCTGGTTCTGGTCTTGATTTGGTCTCGCTCTGCCTTAGTCCTGGTCTTGACTTGATCTCAACCCCTCAAAGTCTTGGTCTTGTCTTGGTCTCAATGCACTTTGGTCTTGGTCTTGATTTGATCTCAACCCCTCAAATTCTTGGTCTTGTCTTGGTCTCAAGGGACTTTGGTCTTGACTTGGTCTCAACCCCTCAAAGTCTTGGTCTTGTCTTGGTCTTGAGACACTTTGGTCTTGCTCTTGACTTGGTCTTGGTTTAGGTGGTCTTCACTACAACACTATCACAAAGTCTTATTGTGCATTTATTGCCTCATTATACTCTTCCTGGTTTTGACTCTTGCCTCTTTCCCCCATCTTATGATTATGAATGATCCTACTTTGTTGCTCTCTGGTTATTAAGTGCACATTGAGTCCTGCCTTGAGTCACCGCACATTACAGAAACATCTTTGTACATCAAAGAAACAGATTCAGGTTCATGAAAAGACCCCAGATCAACTTCAATTAGCATTCCAGAGTTACATCTTTTACATGGATCCAAATGCTTCTGCAGAACTCACAGCTGTCTCTTTTAATAAAGTTGAAATCAATAACCTGAAGGATTTTCCTTTTAAAATAAAGCGTGCTGTGTAGATGGGGGTTTTCCGCCAAAAGCCAACAAGTTAATGAATCTATCTTCCTTCAGACATCCTTCTGATTAATCATGTCCATCAGCAGGTAGGTTCATTCCAACCCGAGCTGACCCGAGCAGACCCATCCTGCTCTGTCCCACTGAGCCTGTGCTCTGAAGGCAGTAATGAATTCTGCACGTCGAGGTGGATCGTGACTAAACGCCGTCCGTCCGAGGCAGCTGGTAACGTGAGAGGCAAAGCGCATTTCCACACAACGGGATTCCTGATGCCAAGGAGCGAACATCGGTTTTCCCCTTTAGCCGGCTCCTGTTTCCTGCATTCCTGTACGGGCTGGAACTGATGCTTCAGCTGAGCTTTAACAGCCTCACATCATCCTGTTAGGGCTTCCAGAGTGAACAAAACCCCTCTCTCACATCAAGTAGGCAAGACAATTAGAGACAAAAACATGGGTGAGGACATAGAAAAAGAATCGGTGATGGAGCGGAGGTGCGGTGAACACCTTAAAGTTTAAGTTAATTATTTTCCTATTCTTTGGGACAACATTAACACCCAACATGTTCAAAGATTATTGTGCTTTTTATCCATTTAGAGTTAAATTTAATGTTGTGGAATGTCCATGAAACAAATTAGTTCCTGTTCTGACTTATATTATACTGTAGTAGCTATAAACAGTCGTTCCCTCACACGACAAAAATTATGCTAAGCCCTCTGTCCTGAAGATGTCAGAAAACTTAAAGTTACAGCTTTACCTCTGATTGTTACAAAGCACTGACACTGGAGACTCCATCCACAAACGTTAAATAAATCTCTTTCTAGAAAAATTCACCACATCAACAATTCCACGCCTTTTCCTTTTTTCGTGATATTTTATTCATTTTTTAACCCTCATCCTACCATGCTATTTTACACCTTAATCTTACCATGTGGGGTCCGTTTGGACCCCAAAACTTTTCTTTAAAATTAAAGCTTATAAAGACAAAATCACCAGATAAGTTTTGTTCAGAACATCTTGTATTAATAACAGCAATACACTAAAGGGCCCAAGGCATAAAGAACACACTTAACCTTCATCCTACCAGCCAGTTTTACATACACAAACTACCAGGCGGGGTCCGTATGGACCCCAGGAGGGAATACCTTGAAATCAATGCAGTAAGAACCAATTCAATGCAGCAAACAGACATAACTTTATTGAAGAACAAAATCCACTATGGCTGAATATCAATGATGTATTATAAATGCAATAACATTGCAATAATATTGCAATAACTAGCATACATGTAGCAAATTATAGCGCCACAAAAAAAATTGGCATTATATACATGATTTTTGCAGCTCATGCAGCTGTAAAACATTCTGGATTACAACTTAGGTCTTTTCTTACAGAATTTAAAACAAAAAAGTAATTGTAAAATAATTTAGGGCTTTTGTTTTGCAGCCTGTGCTTATTGCAGCAGTGGGGTCCACACGGACCCCAAGAAGGAATGCCTTGGTAGTTTCATTATGGAACATAAAAGAAATAAAAGAAGTTAACTTTCAGTGTGCTATTCAATTATAAAATGAAAGACAGATAAACTTTACTCTGGGGTCCAGTTGGACCCCAGTAACAAATTAATTATACCTTCACAATGCAAAAAGCTGATCTTCCGGTGCTTTAGTGTTTTAATTAAGACATAAATTCCGACAAATTCATAAAATGGTGAGGCAGTATGTCACATATTTTTAAAATGGCAAACAAACATATAGGTGCGGGGTCCAGATGGACCCCACTTGGTAGGATGAAGGTTAATTTCTATTTTTTAATATTGTTGTGAAAACTGCTTTTTCTGTGAACCACTTGGTTGGCACTTCCATTATCAATCCTACATATTATTCATTTTGTATGTTGTTTTATTATGTTTTTCACTCTGTGTTTGTGTCAAAAACTGAAAAACTCCCAAATTGCACTAAAGTAACAGATTATTTAGCAGTTATTCTATGAAATCGAGTCATACATGAGCTGATAGCCGATGAGGTGCGTAGCATCAAGTTGTCTATAATCCATGTACGATGAGATTGAGTGGAGTAACTGTTTTATTCTATCCATATTCACTGGATTTTGAGAAACAGCATTTTTTATTTTATGCTTTGCAAATTTGATCAATAAAAACTTTATACAAAACGTCCGATAAAATAATTTCCGCTTAGAAGGTAAAGAAACCGGCGAAATGACAGGAGCAATTTGTGAAAAATGCAATAATAATAATTCTTGAAATTTTTTTAAAAGGATATGTTCTTACAAGGGTGGCACGGTGGTGTAGTGATTAGCGCTGTCGCCTCACAATAAGAAGGTCTGGGTTCGAGCCCCGTGGCCGGCGAGGGCCTTTCTGTGCGGAGTTTGCATGTTCTCCCCGTGTCCGTGTGGGTTTCCTCCGGGTGCTCCGGTTTCCCCCACAGTCCAAAGACATGCAGGTTAGGTTAACTGGTGACTCTAAATTGAGCGTAGGTGTGAATGTGAGTGTGAATGGTTGTCTGTGTCTGTGTCAGCCCTGTGATGACCTGGCGACTTGTCCAGGGTGTACCCCGCCTTTCACCCGTAGTCAGCTGGGATAGGCTCCAGCTCGCCTGCGACCCTGTAGAACAGGATAAAGCAGCTACAGATAATGAGATGAGATGTTCTTACAATCAAATACTTGTATTCCATATTTTGTTGCTTTTTTTTGTAGTTTTGTTTTGGAGTAGAATTTTTATTTCATCCTCAGTTGCTTCAGCAACACGTTCTGCCATTTTTGTCTTCTTCTTTAGGGTTTTTTGGTGGTTGGCAAACCGACTTAAAGGTGCATTACCGCCATTGACTGGGCTGGAGTGTGGAACAGGAGATCAAAGTCAAAGTCCCTCTCATGCCAGAATCTGGTCTTCCCAGGCAGTCTCCTGTCCCAGTATTAACCAACTCTTTAAGGCGTATGGGTGCGGTGCCAATCTTCCTTTCCATAGCCCTCAACCTCTCGGCTATACAGCTAGGGTTACGGTGGGGGGGTGGGTCCTCTGATAACCATGAGAGTTTGACTTCCTCACTCGCATCTGTATTGCAGCATGCCTTGCCAGATGGTAGTAGGCACCATTTTTATGATGGTATTTGGTATGACCCGAACGTGAGTAGAACTCGCGATCTCCCGATCAAGAGGTGGACACGCTAACTACTAGGCCAACTCGCAGTGGAACAGGTGCTACTCGGGGGGGGGGAACTATATTCTTTTAGCTATTTCTATTTCTTTTAAATACCTGATAACAAAGTGATATATCTGACTTGGTGTGCGCCGTCATTTTGTTTTTTTCTACTCACAGTATATGAGCTGATATCCCTGTAGTAGAGCAGCCAATCAGAGCACACAATTGCTTATATCCAGTGAATATGGATAGAATAATATGTAATTATGATAAGATAAAATAATTATCGAGAGAGTATCTTCTCTTTTCACTTTATGTTTCGAACACACACACACAAATATAAGCAACTGTTCTGGAAATTCCTCCGAGTTTGACAAAGATCTGAAACTGAAAGCATTTTTATATACATTCCTCACCCACCCACTCATCCCTCCTCCACACACACACACACACCAGATTATCTCCAGGTACTGCCTTTGATGTTCTCATATCTACCTTTACCTGAGATGATGAGATAAGCTTCTGATGCCAGACAGATTTAGTGCACGTTGTTAGGAAAGTTCCAGGGTCGTGACCTTTCTCGCTTCCTGACGGCTTATCTGGCCTTGTCGGAGAGTTAACCACTGACCTCTGACTGACCCCTGCTTTAATACGATCCATACTGCTTCCTTTGGACTGTTGTGGTCATGCCTGCACATGCTCACGCACACATATAGAATCATGGATGTGTACTTGCCACCAATGTATAGTTGTTGATTATTTTCCTATTGCAGCATGCCCCACGGAGTGTTTTACTCCTGACAACCTGGCACAAGCTCTTCTTGTCCAGAACTGAATTGAATGGACTGTACCTTCACTTTCACTGTTCCTTTAAAATACCATCAGTATCACAAAAATGAAAACTGGAAACCCCCTCCTCCCCCATCCTACTGTATTTGCTGCCAAATCAGGACAAACCAATTATAAAGTTTTACTGAGCTCCTTTATAGACAGTGCACTGAATTTTCAAAGGTATTAGAGGAAAGTAATTCAGTTATATGACCCGTATAGATGGAGTAGTATAGTCGGAGTACATAAAGCATTCTCATTTCTCCCATCGCCATATTGTGAGTGGAAACCACACCTTTAACTAATAACATTTATACAGAAAGATTGTAGAGCTGTAAAAAAATAGAGCAAAACTTGAGAAACCTCTTGAGTTCTGGGCGTATACTATCCAGCTTGGATGTTATAAGCTTTTACAGGAAGTTCATACAGAGTTTATAGGATTTATAAGAAGTCAGCAGTTGGCGATGGAGGTGGAGTTTCAGGTTCGGTCTTTGTCATAGACTTGTGTTATTTCATACTTCATTGTATTAGTAGCTTTACCAGTCATTATTTGCTAGTTTGTGAAGACAAAAAACAGACTGAAACTAGAAGGGCACTCAAAAAGCGCAGACCTCCACCAAAAACTCTTGTATGAAATGATACGCAAACCTGCAACCACACCCACTTTATATACATGCCTTGATAGATTTCCAAAACGATTAGAATTATGTTCTGAAATGTGTATCCCAGAGGATTACTGGTCCCCGTAAATGTAGCTTGTAATATGGAATCATTTTCATGTATTTCTACATTGGTTATTTTTTGTCATGATTGAATGTTACTGGATTTTAAGATATATGGCATTGTTGAGTGCAGACTTCCATCAAGGCCGAATGCTGTATCTCGCAACGTTACTGAAAGTGAAACTTAATTCATGGAGCCACACTGTGACTCGGATCTGGAAATGGAAGTTTCATGGAAATGGGATTGATATGTTTAGTGCAATCCTGCTTACAGACAAACAAACCGCAGCAAAAACATAACCTCCTTCATGGAGGTAATAATATTTGAGGAAGATACTGACTTGCTTTCTTCTCCCACCAATGGTTCATCTAACAGACTTCACTCAAGGTGAGAGGTAAATGGACAAGTTCGTAAGAATCTAACACATTCAGGTTTTTTGTGTTGTGGGGGAAGCCATGGCCTAATGGCTAGAGATGCAGCTTTGTAGTCTGGCTAACGTGACTTCAAAGCTCTGCGAGCATTTGGTCTGGCAAAGATATTAAGCCCAACCGTTTCCCAAAGGCGTGGTTGACCTGCCTCCCTGAAATGCCTCAGTTTGCTACTGGTCGAAGCCAGAAAAGGCTGTGACGAAGCTTAAACCAATCACATCACTCTTTCCTCTGACGTATGTGACGCGACGGAAACTGCTTGAGTAACAGGAAGAAGGAGGAGGAGGAGAATAAATACCTCCAGGGCTGCTCTTTGCTCCGTTTTCAATGAGAACTTCCCGTTGAATGCTTTCAATACAGCATCTACCGCTGTGTCAAAGGCTTGCCGCTGCTCCATGTTCGTAATGTTTCTAGTGAATGAAGCGCTTCCGGCATAGATTCTGTAAACAATCTATGGCTTCCGGTCGCAGTTCTACTACGTCACTGCCTTGAACACGCCTCTACCCAGGGCTGTTGGAGATGCTCAAAGTTGATTGGCTCCTGATTTTTCGGGAGCTTGGAAGAGCTGGAGATAGCTTGCCTTGCCAGACTAAGCTCGCAACAGGCCCTCGTATTGCGTCACACTTAGGATGGGCGGGCCCAGGCTAGCAGCTTTGGGACCAAAAGGTCATCAGTTCAATTCCCTGGATCAGTAGGAATGGCTGAAGTACCCTTGAGCTCCGGGTTTGTTGTATGTCGCTCTGGATAAGAGCATCTGCTTAATGTGCGTAATGTCATTTTGTCAGTATATTCAGAGTCGTTGTTCTGTTTCAAGTTGAAGCTCCACCCCATTCTCAAGTTTCAGATTGTCCTGTATTTGACTTCATCCATCTCACTCTTAATCTTGACCAGATTCCCTGCGCCTACTAATGAAACACATCCTGATACTACAATGCTACCGCCACCATGCTTTACTCAGAGCGATGCTGCCAAATGTCGCATTTTGTGCCAAGGCCATGAAGCTCAATTTAGATTTCATTAGATCGTTGCTGAATCTCTTGCAACCTTGAAACCTTTTTAATGGTGGACATCTGGACAGAAATAAAATCACACAGTGTTTAGGAAGGAAATATTTCCAGTGGCCCATGGAAAACCAACGCTGTCCAAATACAGCCTACAGAAATGAGCAGTTTAGGTTGTGAAGTGTATTGTTATAGTTATAGAAAGCAAATCCACGAGCTACAGATTACACACCTTAAGGTTTTTGTTTCTCTCTTTAACCCGAGACAGGGTTTTTATTTCGCCGAATTTTTCCAAAAGAGTGCCAGATTTTACCGAAGGAAAATAGAGGGGAGACGTCAATCAGGCAGTGATTAAAAATATACAGTACTGTGCAAAAGTCTTAGGCATCCTACTGTTTTTTTCCAGACAAACTTTGTTATAGATTTATATTTTATGACTACATCACCAAGTCAAAACATTACGAAAACATTTTAGAGTTCCAAACGTTCATTTTTTTCCAGCACAAAATTAAATGATACAGAAAAAAAAGTGTGTAAGATGTCTGAGCAGCATATTCCATAAGACAGCACTTTTCAGATTAAAAAAAGAAAGCATAATGAAGGCTAGAGGGTTTTGGTGCCAAATGAAGACGCGAGTGTGACAAAGTGTCCAGAAGAACTGTGGCTGGTTCTGGAAGATGCTCAGTGAAACCTACAGCTCATTTCCGCATAAAACTGCACCTCAGACTATGATTTTTTTCAAGCAAAGGGTCGTCTCACACCAAATATTGACTTTGTTTCATTTATTATGGCTTACTGATTACTGTTTATAGTGTTTTTTTATGTTGAAACATTTCATTTCATTATTTTTAAGCCATTTTTGCTCAACAGCATTTCTTTACATGTGCACAGTACTGTACAGAGTATGTGTGTATATATATATATATATATATATATATATATATACACACACACACACACATTACATACATCTCATTATCTCTAGCCGCTTTATCCTGTTCTACAGGGTCGCAGGCAAGCTGGAGCCTATCCCAGCTGACTACGGGCGAAAGGCGGGTTACACCCTGGACAAGTCGCCAGGTCATCACAGGGCTGACACATAGACACAGACAACCATTCACACTCACATTCACACCTACGCTCAATTTAGAGTCACCAGTTAACCTAACCTGCATGTCTTTGGACTGTGGGGGAAACTGGAGCACCTGGAGGAAACCCACGCGGACACGGGGAGAACATGCAAACTCCACACAGAAAGGCCCTCGCCGGCCACGGGGCTCGAACCCAGGACCTTCTTGCTGTGAGGCGACAGCGCTAACCACTACACCACCGTGCCGCACAGGGCTTACAGCTCAGTCAATTTCATCTCATTTTCTTTTACTGTCTACCAAATTATATTAACTTTCTCTCAGATTTGCATGACATTCTCTCTCCTTCCGTACCTTCTCCTCTACCTCGTTCTCACTCTAAACCCTTTTAACACCGCTGAGTTGAAACAGTTTAAACATAACATCAAACATATGGCAGTGTTTAGAGAAGGCAAATGAGTTGAGAAATCAAATCTGTTTAAAGATTCCAGTTGTGGTCCTCCAGTAGCCGGTTACTGAGGCAGACAGTGATGCCCATTACATTATATTATGTTACATCCAGTTTAAACAAACAAACAAACAAACAAACAAAAAAAAACCCAGAGTAATGATAGATATCTCCATAAAGAATTAAGTCAGTATGAAAGGCCTTTAGAAGCGTAAAATAAAGCAAAATGTGTGAGAACTAAATAAAAACCAGGTTGTAGGGTAAAAGATACCTAATATTGTCTCTTTCGTAAATCTCATCTCATCTCATTATCTGTAGCCGCTTTATCCTTCTACAGGGTCGCAGGCAAGCTGGAGCCTATCCCAGCTGACTACAGGCGAAAGGCGGGGTACACCCTGGACAAGTCGCCAGGTCATCACAGGGCTGACACATAGACACAGACAACCATTCACACTCACATTCACACCTACGCTCAATTTAGAGTCACCAGTTAACCTAACCTGCATGTCTTTGGACTGTGGGGGAAACCGGAGCACCCGGAGGAAACCCACGCGGACACGGGGAGAACATGCAAACTCTACACAGAAAGGCCCTCGCCGGCCCCGGGGCTCGAACCCAGGACCTTCTTATTGTGAGGCGACAGCGCTAACCACTACACCACCGTGCCGCCCTCTTTCAAAAATATATTTGTTAATTAAATTAACAATTATTCACCAAAGGTGAAGTGAATATTTAAATAATATTGTCTGGCTTTGAGTGGTCTATCAGATATATTCCATTCAGCTAGCAGGATACTGAATGAGTTGAAGACAAGTAGCTGAATGGAATATATCTGATAGACCATGAAAAAAACCCCAGCCAGTATTATTATTATTATTATTATGAAGATGATGATTATTATTATTATACTTACACATTCGATGGAACAATTATAGATTTTACAAAAAGTTAAGAACAGGGTGGTAACTTACCAATGTTGAATGCTGATTCTGATCGAATGTAATTCAGTGTTCTGTCAATCCAATGTACAGAGTCAAAGTTCTAACAATAAAAATGGTACAAGTCCAAAAAGCCTGAACAACAGCCCAACGTATATACAAGCTATATCCAGGTCGACAGTTCAAGTTCAGTTACTTTTGATCGGAGTTAATTGTTCCATTGCGGTTGTTCAAAACAAAAGGGCTTTGCTGACTGAAGTCCACGAGTGACGTCCTCTTGTAAAAATCTCCGTCACTTTTCCTCAACTCCAAGTAGAACTTTGATAATATTTCCGCTACTGCTCTCTTTTCCAGTTTTTCAATGTCCGTTGGTATGTTTTTCTCTTATAAATATGCATGAAGACTATCCAGTGAAATTTTGGTAGCCTTTCGGGTGTTCAGCGTGTCTTTCTCTTTCAAAATTCTCTTTAAATCTTCCGCTTTTAATGAAGCAAACCTCACGGCCATGTTTGTGTACAAACTGTCACAGTCACTTGCTAGTGCGGAAGTTTTACATCTCCGGCGTGTCTCTTTTCCAGTTTTTTGATGTCCGTTGGTATGTTTTTCTCTTGTAAATATCCGTGAAGAATATATAATGAAGTTTGGTAACCTTTCGGGTCTTCAGTGCGTCTTTAATTTCAGTTTATTTATTTAGTGCTTAAACCGAGCACTGGATTAACCCTGTCTTCTCTCTTTCCTGGCCGACAAAGAAATGACTGTGTGCGTGCTCAGCAGAAAAGTTTTGTCATTGGATCTTCGCATGAGCTCCAAAGTGTGACATCATGTTGTCTTGACAATGTGCAATATTATAGCAATATTGTATGCTCATTCTCCACTAGGGAGAGTGGCGTAATACATGGAGCATAAGCAATATGATAACAATATTACATGCCATCAATAAACCCACTAGAAGGGAAGAGAACACATTTTTATTCCATGGAAAAAGTGGCGCGTATGTATAATAATGGTGATTATTATACATACAGGACACTTTTTCAATGGAATAAAAACGTGTGTTCTATTCCCTTCTAATGGGTTTCATACATTTGGTTCAATAGCATGCAATATCGTTAGCATATCACTTATCCTACGTGTATTATGTCACTCTACCCAATGGAGAATGAGCGTTGAATATGGTTTATGATATTGCATGGTTGTCAAGACAACATGATGTCACATGTCAGAAACGTTAAACTTCTGCTCTAGTGAGCGACTGGGACAATTTATAAACAAACATGGCCGCCAGGTTTGCTTTGTTAAATATGGAAGATTTTGAGAGAATTGAAAGAGAAAGACGTGTTGAACACCTGAAAGGAATGTGTATGTATAATAATAATAATAATAATAATAATAATAATAATAGCTGGATTTTTTCGTGGTATATCAGATATATTCCATTCACCTACTCATCTTTAACTTGTTCAGTATCATGCTAGCTGAATGGAATATATCTGATAGACCACGACAAAAGCAAGACAATATTATTTAAATAATACCTGAGATGAAGTTGAGGTTATTATTCACTGATATTCACTGAGCCTGAGGTGGATAATTGTTTTAATAATAATAATAATAATAATAATAATAATAATAATAATAATAAGTTAAATTTATATAGCACCTTTCAAGAAACCCAAGGACGCTTTACAATTATAGACAAGGAAAAAAAGTAAATAAATTATAAAAATAAATTTTTTTTTAAAAATAATAATAAATAAATAAAAAATAATAATAAAAAGTAAAAAGTCCACCAAGTAGGGGTCAGGATGTAATTCCAGTGGTGTAGCAGCCACAGTCCCACCAAAAGGTGCACAAAAACGAGTCCCACATCTCCAGCACCGCCGCCGTGACGCCGTCAGCAACATCGCTCGAACACCACGCCATGGATCCACAAAGCGAGCAGAGAAGCTCCGCCATGCAAAGCGCTGGTATGTCCAAACCGCCTGCACAGCCACCGCGACACCACCGAGCAACATCGCTCAGAACATCACACCAAGCATTAAAGCACAGAGCGCTGGACAACCACGATGTAAAATGAGCAACGAGCTCACTGCAGTCCATAGCTGGGAGCGCAGGCATCACCCACAGCGAACCAAGGCCTGGAGGGAACCGACTCCCGAAACTGGGTCTGGAGCTACACCACCACCGGCGGACAAAACCTTCAAACAAACATCAAACTACACAAACACACAGAAAAAATAAATAAATAAAATGAAAATAGAAAAAGAAAGAAAAATAAAAATAAAATAAAAAAGCTCTGGTGAGAAGCGACAGCCAGAACGCGCACGACGTACTCTCAACCGGAAACACACAATTGATTATTAAAAAAAAATGTATTAAAAATCATTTATTTCAATCCTCAAAAGCAGCATGCAAATGCAATAACTTTGCGGCGCAGACTTGTGTCACTTATCTACATCAAGTCACATAAAATACTTTGTTTTGAAGTGGATAAAATAAATCACAATTCCACCTTCTCTTTGAATAGTTTCAGACTAAACTTCGTAGCATCTTTAGTGCTTTTAGGAACAGCATTTTCTTTCATCATTTGTAATTCTTCCTCACTTACAGTGACGAAGCAATCGGCCGCCATTTTGCCGAGTCGCTCGAGGTGATTAATCGAGAAATAGTCTGAATTTCTTGACCAATCAGAGCGCTTGATTTCTTATAATCACCTGAGTATTTATACTAAAAAAGATTATAGCACAGGAGCACAGGATAATCCTATTAAAGTCTCAAATCTGATTGCTCAGAAGGTGTTGATTAATTTTCTATAACAGCAGCGCTGACATTACTGCAGCTTCAAATCACGGTTTACATTAACCCACTCTAATACACCATCGTTTCTATAGTAACGACCCATTCAAAGGGATGTGTACGTCAGAAATAGTGAAGTTTTCTGTAAGGAGATGTTTACGTAACATTTATGGAAGTGTCAGTGCCAGTGCTTTTTAACAGTCAGAGGGAAAGCTGTCTCATATCATCCCATCATCTCTAGCCGTTTTATCCTTCTACAGGGTCGCAGGCCAGCTGGAGCCTATCCCAGCTGACTACGGGCGAAAGGCGGGGTACACCCTGGACAAGTCGCCAGGTCATCACAGGGCTGACACATAGACACAAACAACCATTCACACCTACGCTCAATTTAGAGTCACCAGTCAACCTAACCTGCATGTCTTTGGACTGTGGGGGAAACCGGAGCACCCGGAGGAAACCCACGCGGACACGGGGAGAACATGCAAACTCCGCACAGAAAGGCCCTCGCCGGCCACGGGGCTCGAACCCAGAACCTTCTTGCTGTGAGGCGACAGCGCTAACCACTACACCACCGTGCCGCCCGAGGGAAAGCTGTAACTTTAAGAAAAGGACAGAGGACGACAGAAGAGTTTACACTTGATGGTTTGTGAAACAAGCTTCATTTTTAACTTCAAGACCAAAAAAAACCCAAAACTGTTTATATCTGCTATAACATAACAAGCTCTGATAACAGGAACTAACTTACTTATTGCGTCCAACTTGAGCGTTTTTTTTCTATCTCTTACTTATCACTCAGCTAGTTAATATTAAATATTTATAAAATAAGGGTTTTTTCCCATTTTAAAATAAGCAAACTATCTAAACTCTCAGAGCGAATACTTCCTTATAAACACAAATCATATTTTGACCGCTGTTTAATTTAGCAGCAAGAAAGCAAGAAAGCTCAGACTCCTGGCTATTGTAATGTGCTTTTTTTTCTTTGTGCCGCAAACCCAGCCAAAATACCGTTTATAAATTTCTCTTCCAGTTTTCTGAAATCTGAGCTCAGCCTTGTTAAAAATGAGGCCTGTACAAAAAAAAAGACGTATGAGAGAGAGAGAGAGAGACAGGGAGAGAAAGAGCAATGAAACTCAGGGGACATCAGACAACCTGCAGCATGCGATTAATGCGAGATATTTGGATTTCCAGTTTCCCCACATTAACTACTTTGCTCCGAATGGAAAGAATCTTAACTCGATTTTGTCACTTGTAGCCAGAATCACGGCTCCGAGTCACCCGGTGCCAAAATAAAGCCTGTCGCTTCGAGTTCATAAATTCAAAGCACATACTGAGAACTTCCTCCAACTTCAAGAGGATAAAAATGTTCTGTGAGCGTAGTAAAGGGACAGAGTTTGCTGATTTGTGTCACAGCCACAGCAAAGACTGAAGCACTGGCATTCCTGAATGAGTCACAGGAAGTCCGTTCTGCCAATAACAGGATGACGGAGAACTGACATTAGCGTTACGGGGTGTGTGTGTGTGTGTATGTATATATATGTTTTATTGTTAGTATAAGTTTTGTTAGCATTCTGTTGTTAAATGTCGTGACAGGTTTGACGATTGTTGTTCGGTTCTTACTTTGTGGTTGCTTTGGCAATCTTGTGTAGAAAATCGGCACGCCAATAAAGCAAACTTCTCATCAGAACGAGAAAGAGAGAGAGATCCATTCAGATAGACTAGTTTAACTTGGCAGCAAAAAGGCCGTGTGTAAGCAGACGGGGTAATTGGTTTCTGATGCCCCTGTCAGCTCGGTGCCAGACCACCTGCCCATGGGAGAGGGAGGGAGTGAAGGAGTGAAGGAGGGGGGAAAAAACCCTCAACATTGAGAGAATGAGGAAAAACATTTTTATTAATAAATATTTCACTCTCTCATATTTCACCTACCATGCCCTAAGGTGCCTCCTAATGCCACCCCTGCCACCCTAAATGCCTCTTGCTACCCTACCTAGGCAACTACCCTCACCCTCACCCTCACCCACATCCACCACTTTCTCTGGACTGAATGCTCCTGACTGTCTATTTATACACTCTTAGACGAAATGGTTCCAAAAGGTTGGACGGTTGATCGTTCCTGCTTTCTAAAGGAGAACCTTTCATCCATCTTTCTTAAAAGTAAACGTCCCAGAAAAAGTTCTTTAGACTCCGTAACCCTGTAGAAGAACCATTCCAACCTGAGATCCTTTCAGTCGTTATCTTAGTGACAATCCAGAGCTGATCCTAGTAAGGGATCAGGACACTTCATCCAATGCCATTTCGTCCAATAGTTGAGACATTTCGTCCAAAGCCTTTTTCATACCCACTATCAGTTATTTTATATGCGCTGACAATGGCCCAATCCCAATTCTAATTTCTACCCCTCCCCCTCCCCCTTCCCCTCCCCCTTCCCCTTGGCCCTTCCCCTTGAAACTGAGCTACAAGGGATAGGGCTTGAAATTCAACCCTTACGTATTGGGATAGCCCTTCAACGATCGCATACGTCATCGCGTACCTCCATCAGCGTTTACGTTAGCAAAACGCGACCAAATGCGTCATTGGCTGCGACCAGCCGCTACAGTCAGAGCCAGAGGCAGAAATCTCTGCTGGCAGGGTGTGATTTGTTAACTAACACCACTGAATGGGATATCTTTGGCGCTTCGTGCACCACATCCGACAGAATGAGGTGTCAGAACACTCATGTAAACAATAAAAGCGAGAATAACAGAACAAAACGTACGCAGTCAAGCAACCGAAAACAATACTCACTCCCAAAGCTTTTTAGCAGCAGCTTGGATTTCAGAAATCGCTGCTCATTCTCAGCTCGAAAGCGAATCAAGCGGCGTGTTTCCTCTGGATAACAACTTAAAACACGTAAATAATGGAGAAAATACATTTATGACAATCTTTCGTCGCGGGAACCGCCATCTTTCTGAAATCCGCATGAAATCTCGCTGAAATCCGCATGGCATTGTGGGAAATCACTCAAACCCCTTCGGAGTCAGCTCCAGGAAAATCTCCGTTTGGAGGGGTACAGAAGCCCTACCCCTTCCCCTACCCCTCCGCATTAACTGGGATTGGGATACCCCTACCCCTTCACGTGAACGCGCAAAATGGAGGGGAAGGGCCAAGGGGTTGGTCCAAGGGGTGAAATGGGATTCGGCCAATATGTGCGACAAGATCAAGATATAAACAAATCATTTAGGGGAGTGCATTAAGCAGGTTTATGACTGCGTCTCCCCGTAATAAATGGAAATAAATAATTTTTGTAAAGCAAACGAGTGCCGTAGTACGAGCACTTCAACACAAAAGAGTGGCGTAAGTGGCGTAAACAAGTAGACCCTTACCATGACAGGCTGCTCGCCGAACTTTGAGTCCAGTGAAGCTGTTTAATTCATCATATAGCCGCACATGCAGTTCGGCGCACGCCCGAGAGTCCTGCGCGAGGAAGGAGTTTTTGTTGAATATTTCTTGGATTTTACATGAATACTAGGTCGGAACTCATCGTTTTGAACACACTTGCCAACAGAGGTGGACAGTAACGAAGTACGTTTACTTGAGTACTGTACTTAAGTACACTTCTTGAGTATCTGTACTTTACTTGAGTATTGATTTTTTTTGGAAACTTATGACTTTAACTTCACTCCATTTGAAAGACAAATATCGTACTTTTCACTCCACTACATTTCTATCAAGGTCCTCGTTACTCGTTACTATGAAGCAGCTTTGAAAGTGGATGTTTTTTTCTTTTCTTTTCTAAAATGTGATTGTTTTTTTCGCAGGTCACACTGAGACAGCCGATCAGTAATCACTAGGGTCACGTCACATCCATAGACCGGATAAAATCAAGATCAATGATTTCTCAGCAGCGTTATTTAACACGATCAGTCGATGGCAGAATGGAAGGAGGCGGTTCTTCTGGAAAACGCACGCACTCATGGCCCATGAACCCATGTTTCAGTTTTCTGAAAGGAATAAAGAGTTGTTTTGTTTTAAATGTTTGCTTTGTTTGCCTAAAATGGAGCACATCACGGCCTACAAAAACTTGCCATCTGACTGCGGAAGCATATTGAGGTCTGTAAACGTTTTATTCCAAGAGAAAGCTTGCAACGAAGTTGTCTTTGCTTTTAGAGCTAGCGATAACGTTACAATAGCTATACAGTCTGGTTAGTCAAATGACTTTCTATGGATTTTCCTGCCAAGTTGCCGTAGCCTTGTCCACGGCTAACGTTAACACATAGCTAGTTAACATGGACACTGTTAGTTAGCATGTAAAAATGGAGTTACGCTAACATGAATAACATTAATTAACTTATCTGAAGTGCTTTCAGAAATGTTTTAGCATAATCTTACCAAATAAACAAAATGTAGAAATCTTTCTTTTCTGGTAATGCTAGCTACCCAATATGATTTCGAGTTTGAAAAGACTTTGCTAGCACATCAGGTGGAGTTTCACTGACTAGCTAGCTTAACATTAAACCACCATGATTCCACAGGCAGATTCATATGTGCATGAATACATACACTTGCACATGTGCGTGCGCGACCTGTGAGATGGACAGTATTGTACTAGTCAGTCATAACAAATTGCTGGAATTTTTTGTTTTGATGTCAGATGAGCCGGCGAGGGCCTTTCTGTGCGGAGTTTGCATGTTCTCCCCGTGTCCGCGTGGGTTTCCTCCAGGTGCTCTGGTTTCCCCCAGAGTCCAAAGACATGCAGGTTAGGTTAACTGGTGACTCTAAATTGACCGTAGGTGTGAATGTGAGTGTGAATGGTTGTCTGTGTCTATGTGTCAGCCCTGCGATGACCTGGCGACTTGTCCAGGGTGTACCCCGCCTTTCACCCATAGTCAGCTGGGATAGGCTCCAGCTTGCCTGCGACCCTGTAGAACAGGATAAAGCGGCTAGAGATAACGAGATGAGATGAGATGTCAGATGATGGTCTTGCATTTTTTTGTTTTGCTTAAAGCAGTGTTGCTGCTGGGCAGTTATTAAGCTCGAGGTGTGGACCTGGGCTTTAAGCAGGTTGGATTGTCATTTTTATTTTCTGAGCAAGCTGCATTTACAGCTATTCTACTGTCTTTCTGATTAACATACACATGCATGTGTGCACACACTGCCAGAGCTGGGTCAGAACACTACCATGCTGCTTTGTTGGGGTGGGGAGGAGTGTCTCATCTCATCTCATCTCATCTCATTATCTCTAGCCGCTTTATCCTGTTCTACAGGGTCGCAGGCAAGCTGGAGCCTATCCCAGCTGACTACGGGCGAAAGGCGGGGTACACCCTGGACAAGTCGCCAGGTCATCACAGGGCTGACACATAGACACAGACAACCATTCACACTCACATTCACACCTACGCTCAATTTAGAGTCACCAGTTAACCTAACCTGCATGTCTTTGGACTGTGGGGGAAACCGGAGCACCCGGAGGAAACCCATGCGGACACGGGGAGAACATGCAAACTCCACACAGAAAGGCCCTCGCCGGCCACGGGGCTCGAACCCAGACCTTCTTGCTGTGAGGCGACAGTGCTAACCACTACACCACCGTGGAGGACGAGTGTAACAAAAAAAAAAAGAAAAGAACAATGGCTCTTTTTCAGTTCAGTTGCGTTTCATTTTGTAACATTCTACCAGATGTTCAGTCAGATTCTGTTGAGAATTCCTCCTTTTTTCCAACAAACAAATACCTGAAAGATAAAATAATTGATAGTGCATCTGAAAAAGGGTTTGGACGAAATGTCTTAACTATTGGACGAAATGGAATTGGACAAAATGGTTGTTGGACAAAGTGTCCTGTATCCCCTAGTAACACTGAGAGTGAGGCAGGGGCGGTGCTGTGGTGTAGTAGTTAGCACTGTCACTTCACAGCAAGAAGGTTCTGGGTTCAAGCCCAGTGGCTGACGGGGGCCTTTCTGTGTGGAGTTTGCATGTTTTCCCCGTGTCTGCATGGGTTTCCTCCAGGTGCTCTGGTTTCCCCCAAGGATGTGCAGTTAGGCTAACTGGCTGTTCTAAATTGCCCATAGGTGTGAATGGTTGTTTCCCCAAGCCCAGAAATAGGAAGGTTGTGGCAGGATGGGCATCTGTAGTAAACCTATGCTTCTTAATATGACATATGGATTAGTAGGGTCCATGTGGACCCTGATCTGGTAACAGTGCTGGACAAGGAGGAAGAAGAGTGAGACAGGAACGCACTCCGGGTGTATTTACACCTTGAGGCACTCCAGTGCTGTTTTTGTTTTTTGCAACATACCTTCCCTGAGCTGAGATGCAGCATGACTCGTGTAGCTATGATGTTCTCAGCTGGAAGGCTTCCTGACCTCTGTCCTTTATCGAGACGGATTTACTGCCCTGAGCTCCAGCGCACACAAACATCATGCACACTCTTTACTGTATCGTCATGCCTGAAGAGTAAAACAAGCTGTCCGGATCAGCTGGTGCTGTCTGTTCAAACAGCGTCACTGACCCGAACTCGACCTAAACGCAAAACCGTGGGAGGAGGAGGAGGAGGAGGGGTTTATGGGTGTGCAAAGGGAAAGTGAGAGGTGAGAGAGGTGTGCTCGTTCACTTCCCATCTCTGTTTTCCAGTTTTGTTCTCTTATATTCTTCTCGTTATATCGTGTTCATTAAAACTCATGCTGATCTGTGCGATCAGAGCTAAAGAACTAAAAATCACGAAATGGCTAAACTATAATATACACCTGCCGGCCACTTTATTAGGAACACTCCGGCAGTTAGATAAGTACTTGAGGGAAATTACATCATTAAGAAAGTTTAAAAAAGGTCTCTGCAAAGTAGTTTTTGAGTATGTTTTGCTAAAATACTCTCTCTCTCTCTCTCTCTCTCTCTCTCGCTATTAAACAAGAGCACAATATCCCCCACTGGCAAAAACATCTATGCAATAAGTGCTTTAATTCACCCTCATGAAATTATCAAAGTACAAGTTTGGTAATCAAGGGCTATAACTCTGGTAAAATGTGACTGAATTGAATGAAACTGCTATATGTGTATTACCGACATATAACAAAGAATCCTGCCAAGTTTCGTGAAATTCCTCCAAAAATTGTGAGAGGAGTTGATTTCAGAAAGTGAGTACCCTTCCCGGGATGGACGGACAGATGGATGGATATCGGCACGACATAATCCCCCTTCGGGCCTTTCGGCCAGCAGGGGATCTCATCTCATCTCATTATCTCTAGCCGCTTTATCCTTCTACAGGGTCGCAGGCGAGCTGGAGCCTATCCCAGCTGACTACGGGCGAAAGGCGGGGTACACCCTGGACAAGTTGCCAGGTCATCACAGGGCTGACACATAGACACAGACAACCATTCACACTCACATTCACACCTACGCTCAATTTAGAGTCACCAGTTAACCTAACCTGCATGTCTTTGGACTGTGGGGGAAACCGGAGCACCCGGAGGAAACCCACGCGGACACAGGGAGAACATGCAAACTCCGCACAGAAAGGCCCTCGCCGGCCACGGGGCTCGAACCCGGACCTTCTTGCTGTGAGGCGACAGCACTAACCACTACACCACCGTGCCGCCCCAGCAGGGGATTTAAAAAAAAAAAAAAAAAAAAACTTACTTTATCTTATATATTATTATTATTTTTAGTATGAATTATTTTCATTAATTCTTGAAATCTGTTAATCCTTTTTAGTTTACTGTACTTCAGTTGTAGAATTTTCTTTTCGGTGCTCTCTAATCCGCTGACTTGATTGGTCGGACCTGTGTTCTTTACTTTTATTCACAGTTACACTTTATTTCACAGGTTGATGTAAACCACTCTCCTAACTTATGTGCTTTTCATATTTTATATGGTATTACTTTTATAGTAGGGCGGCACGGTGATGTGGTGGTTAGCACTATCATCTCACAGCAAGAAGGTCCGGGTTCGAGCCCCGTGGCCGGCGAGGGCCTTTCTGTGTGGAGTTTGCATGTTCTCCCCGTGTCCGCGTGGGTTTCCTCCGGGTGCTCCGGTTTCCCCCACAGTCCAAAGACATGCAGGTTAGGTTAACTGGTGACTCTAAATTGACCGTAGGTGTGAATGTGAGTGTGAATGGTTGTTTGTCTCTGTGTCAGCCCTGCGATGACCTGGCGACTAGTCCAGGGTGTACCCCGCCCTGTAAATCACTCTGTGACGTTGGCATCCTCAGTAAAGATCATAATTCATTCATTCATTCATTCATTCATTCACATCCACCTGCTGTTTGATGCAGTTCTGTAATCAGCCGATCCCTCGACAGCAGCACGGTGCATCAAATCATGCAGATACAAATCGACAGTTTCAGTGAATTAATGTTCACAATGTTCAAACATCAGAATGGGAAAAATTGCGATCTCAAAGCGTGACTTTCTTTCACTGTGGTATGGGTGTTGGTTTGAGCCAGATGGACTGGTTTGAGTATTTCAGAAACTACTGATCTCCTGAGATTTTCACACACAACAGTCTCTAGAGTTTACACAGAATGGTGCGAAAAACAAAAAACATTGAGTGAGTGAGTGAGTGAGTGAGTGAGTGACAGTTCTGGGTGGAAACAAATGCCTTATTGATAAGAGGTCAGAGGAAAATGGAGAGATTGGTTCGAGCTTTTTTTTTTTGCCAGGAAGGATATAGTAACTCGTATTATCACTCTTTACAAACGTGGTGAGCAGAAAAGCATCTCAATATGCAACAGCAGAAGAACACATTGGGTTCCACTCCTGTGAAGAACAGGGATCTCAGAATCAAGAATAAGTTCCTTTTAAAGTGGCCGGGGAGTGTAAGTCAAATCCTTGCTTATAAAAAAAAAATTCTAATACGTTATTGTTTTCATAGTCACAGAGCTTTATATTGCAGACGCTTCACATCATAAACAAACTAAAAAAAAATGTCTGTAATTGTTGATTATAGACATTTTCAGTAAGGAAATATTTATTTTGCCTTTTTGGAAGGAGTCTCCAGTGTTAGTACTGGTTTTAGGTATTTTTTTCTTTCAGTAACAAAACAAGCTTCATTTTTTTGTCTTATTAACTTCAAGTCATAGAAAAACAATACTATCAATGACTGTTTAAAGCTGCTGTAACAAGAACGAGAACCTTTTTAGTGGATGTTTCACAACATTAATTATAACTAAAAATGGATAAAAAAAAGTGTCATTCAACCTAACAAAGAAAGCCTCGCAAGGAGCTGTTAGAATGCGTCCAAATCCCAAGACCAGC
This sequence comes from Neoarius graeffei, assembly GCF_027579695.1. Classification (NCBI taxonomy): domain Eukaryota; kingdom Metazoa; phylum Chordata; class Actinopteri; order Siluriformes; family Ariidae; genus Neoarius; species Neoarius graeffei. The sequence goes on from NC_083578.1 coordinate 87,813,426, forward strand.
AACCCGCTGCTACCTTTCTCCTGCCATTCCTTGTAATGTATTGCTTTAAGGTCACATGGTGATGTACTTTTACTGGTTTTCACCCCTCTAGCAATAAGCATGACATGTTGAGCATGAGGTCACGACCCCAACAGCCGCTCCTGACACAGCCATGAGCGTAGAAAAATCCATCCATCCGTATGTGAGCATTTTCCCCCCAGTAATGGCTTTACCGGTTGCTCCCTCCTACACACAGAGGAAGGGTCGGAGCTCGTTAGAAGTGTGTGGAGGTCAGGAGTGACACTGATCCAAAGATTTCAGCTAGAAAATGGAAAGATATTAGAAAGATAACAAGTAGCAGAAGGTTTAGATTGATGGCGAGCTCCAGAGAGACTTTATGGTCGTGTAAAGAGGTCAGGAATTAAGAATACAATCAAGCTGAAATCATGGTCATGTGACCAAGTCTTTAAACATTATTGTGTTAACTTAAGTGCTTGGGGAAGCCATGGCCTCAAGGTTAGAGAAGCAGCTTTGGGACCAAAAGGTCGCTGGTTTGATTCCCTGAACCAGCAGGAATGGCTGAAGTGACCTTGAGCAAGGCACCTAAGCCCTGACTGCTCCCCAGGCTGCTCTGGGTACATTATAGTCGCTCTGGATCAGTTACATTAATGTAGTGTAATGTAATGGTGAAGAGGAAGGTCTTCACATGGAGTTCAGTCCACTACATGAGGCACTTTCAGCCCAAACAGTTCTCGGGACTTATTGAGAGGAACTACCCACTGGAGAGCTCCCACAAGAACTACATACTGTACCTTCAAGGGCTTTCTTTCGGTTTGCATTTGCTGAAGTGACGTGAGACAGTTTGCGTCAGTAAATGCTAGCCAAGATTTGACGTTAGCAGGAAATGCCAGTAAAGATTTTTATATTTCACTTCAAAATCACAATGTATTTCCTTCATCACATATACACTCAATAAAGCCTGGAATTCTCTGTCAGTTCATTTGTTCGTTTTTTTTGGTCCATTTTTTAACACTAGCTTTAAGAGCTGTTGTTTACATGGCTAACGTTTGCATGGATTTTTAAAAATGGCAGATTCCGGCGCTGCGTTGGCTCACGTGCCCAACCAATGAATATGCACTTACAACTGGAACAGTCGATGTACACTTACATCACTCATGGTTCCTCTTGGTGATGGGAGAGTACCTACTCTGAAGTAGGATCTAAAAAAGTCCCTCAAAATGGCATTCTAAGAACTACAAGGACTACATTCTCAGTTCCTGCAGTGCAGACACACAAAAAAGATGGAACTTCCTCCAACAGTTGAAAAAAAGTTCCTCCGGTCTGGAAGTGGAGGAATTATTGGTACAAGTCTTGAAGCAAGTCTTCCTTGTATCTTGAGGAATGTTGTCAATTGAGATATGCTTGAGAAGCTCCAAGGAAGCGTGTTGTAGAGCAGGGTGTGTTAAAGGACCATGCACATATAAAGCGATTCACTTGTCGCCCATTGCTTTGTCGTTGACAGTTGGTTGCTAGTGGAAGAAGAAGAAGAAGAAGCCTTTGTCATATGTACACAAGCATAGGGAAATTCCTCCTCTAGATTTAACCCATCTGAAGCAGTGAACATACCGGTACGTATGCCCAGAGCAGTGGGGAGCTATGCTACACCCGGGGAGCAGTCCCAGGAATCAAACTGGTGACTCTTTGGGCCCAAGGCTGATTCTCTAAACTTTAGGCCAGGGCTGCCCCCAAGTCATCACTTCACATTGAATATTCCAGGCTCTGGTTGCCGAGGCATCCTTCTTGTATATTTATTTATACTCAGTGTTGGTGTCATTTGTCAGTCAATGGTATCCTTCGCTCCCATTTGTAGTCACCTCAATGTCAAGATTAATTTAACTTGCTCTTGCTACCCACCTACTTCACATCACCAATGGTTATTTCACCTGTCAGTCATCGCTACAAGTCACCAAATTTCACTGACATTCTGGTTGCCACATCACTGCTAGTCTCTTCCTGTATACCCCTTAAGTACCTTCAGATAGGTGGAGGTCCATTTCTGGCTTTAAATCTCTTACATGGGTAGCTACAATAAACTAGTGAAGTGATGATTTGATTTGCAAAAACCTGGGGAGGTTAAAATCAAGCCCATCCATCCATTCATCTATCCATTATCTGTAACCACTTATCCTGTGCAGGGTCACGGGCAAGCTGGAGCCTATCCCAGCTGACTATGGGTGAGAGGCAGGGTCCACCCTGCAAGTCGCCAGATCATCGCAGTTAAAATCAAGTCATCAAGCTGCGTTCTAGATCAGTTGTAAGGGTCGGATGTTGTGCAGGGGATGACCTTCTGGGAATAAGATGCAATAGTCCAAGCTTTAGTTGACCAGGAACTGAACAAGCAACTGAGATGGATAGAAATGGCTGGATCCTCCTAGTGCTGGTATTGGAAAGGTCAGATTTAACCCATGAAGATATTACCCTTGTCCTTTTATTGGCAACGCACACGTGCAACACAACAGGCATGGAGGTTAGCCTCAGAACTGCCAGATACAGGAAAATCCAGCAGATGTAACAAATTACGCCTTGGAAATACACAAAGCAAACACAAGACAATGTGTCAATGCTACACATGCTGAAAGATAAACTAACAACACTTTCTTATGCTAACACTGACTCACTCACTTTTAGTAAGCACTTTATCCTGTTCAGGGTCATGGTGGATCCACAGCTTATGTCAGGAAACACTGGATGTGAGGTGATGCCAGTACATTGCAGTTTATACTAACAAAGAACACTTAATCTAACAAAATAAACATGTTAAAAATAATAAGAATACCACCACTGCGGAGGATTACGGGTATGGAAAATTAGCGCCCGATGCTACTCTGCATAACTACTGTAAATAATGTTAGAGAGAATGATAGCTCATTGCCCAGAATGACAACGTTGCCTGCGATTTTTGGAATAAATGATATCATTTCTTCCTGACTCTTGATACAGATGTTTCTGAATAATGGACTTCCTCAAAAGAACGTTTGAATTCTTTTCAAGTAGAATTGCTAACAGGTTGCCAAGCTTCCTTGGATGTTCATAAGGTAATTGTGGACAACTGCTGGAGAAATAAATGTCCAACTAGCAACCAAGGGGTTGTTTGCTGACAGGAAAAAGCTACAGTTGGTCGTTTGCAATGTCAAAAAAAAAAAGTTCTCGTTCTCTGACCATGTTTTTGAACTAACTAGGTACTTGTGAGACTACTAGCTAGCTGTCTGAGCTAACCACATCCTCCTCCTTACCATATGTTGTTACATTCTGAAATTTCTATTCACTTAGAACTTTTTGTGTAGAAATTTTAGGCAGATGTCGTCAGTATATGGTGATGGAGTAAAACAAATGGATAAAAATCAGGATAGTAATGTATACGGGGGCAGCACGGTGGTGTAGTGGTTAGCACTGTCACCTCACAGCAAGAAGGTCCTGCGTTCGAGCCCAGCGGCTGACGAGGGCTTTTCTGTGTGGAGTTTATATGTTCCCCTGTGTCTGTGTGGGTTTCCTCTGGGTGCTCCGGTTTCCCCCACAGTCCAAAGACATGCAGGTTAGGTTAACTGGTGGCTCTAAATTGACCGTAGGTGTGAATGGTTGTGTGTCTCTAGTACCCCTTTTCCACCAAATCAGTTCCAGGGCTGGTTCGGGGCCAGTGCTGGTGCTGGTTCACAACTCGTTCAACTTGCGAGCCAGCCGAGAACCAGTTTGCTTTTCCATAGCTCGCGATGCTAAGGAAAGCCACGTCATTACGTCGCTGTATACGTCAGTTACGTCGTTGTATACGTCAGTTACGTCGCTATGTTTGCATAAACCTTGGCGCGAATATCGACGCAAAAACAACACGGAAGAAGCAGCAGCAGCAACAACAACAACAATAATAATAAATGGATGACTTCGCGTTTGTACAGCTGCTGCTTCTCGTCGCTTAAAAATGGCGATCTTTCGCGGTCTTGTTATTGTTGTTGGTCTTAACAACTCCCCCCCCCGCTGACGTAAGCTGTTCTTTCCTCTGGCCCAGCAGAGAGTTGGTGCTAGCCTGGAACCGGTTTTTCTGGCCCCAGAGCCAGTTCTTTGTCAGTGGAAACAGAAAACCCGGTTCCAAACTAAGCACTGGCCCCGAACCAGCCCTGGAACTGCTTTGGTGGAAAAGGGGCATATGTGTCAGCCCTGCAATGACCTGGCGACTGGTCCAGGGTGTACCCCGCCTCTCACCCATAGTCAGCAGGGATAGGCTCCAGTTTGCCTGTGACCCTGTAGAACAGGATAAGCAGCTACAAATAATGGATGGATGGATGGATGGATGGATGGATGGTGTATACGGCCCGTTCTATAATTGCGGGTACATTTCAAGTGTTGACTCTGTTAGTCATCGTCAACTCGGTTATTGTTAAACTGGGCAAATCCGTTAACAGACTTGACATTTTCCCACCATTTTGTGTTTTAACTCCACATGCTTACCTCAAACTAGTTACCACATGGCAGGTATAAAAACAGAATTTTATGGATTTTGATCATATTATCGTTTTTAAAAAATGACTGAGAGGTTCACTCCAATATCACAATAATACATTTGATGAATAATTAATCCACTGTTGGTGTATAATCCTCAATATTTTGTTCAAATGAATGAGAGAAGAAACATAACATACCTCACTGCCTTTCTGAAGTTTCCTGCCAGAGGGAGTGACATCACTCGGTGCAAGTGTCATGTGTATTATTATTATTCAAAGTATTTGTGGATTTTATGCGGTTTTATAATAGAGTTGACAAGAACATTGGGATGTCGGACATTAGACTTTCTATGCAGTTGATTTTATAACAATTAATAGAATAAGCCGCAAAAAAAAAAACAACAGATTGCTAGACTGAATCACTTCCTGTTTATTCGAGCTGAATGTATGAATCAGGAGTCGAAGACAGCCAATAATGCGGGGGGATTGGGGAGGAGTCAGTTAGTTAATGTTTTATGGATAAATTGGGTCTAAAATGTACATCATGCATCGCTATTGGTGAAAGTTTGTCATAATTTGCATTATTGCTCAAAACTAATTCAATAAAGATTTCTTTTGTGGAAAATAAAAAAAGGTTTATCTCGGAGATGCGAAATGGACCCCGAATTCTAGAATGACCCATATAACGTAACATTGGAGTGGACTGGAAGTGATTTAGAGTTTCAGTGTTTCTAAAAACAGCTTTAAAGTAATGGCGTGGACACTGTAATGAAAAGGATCAAATTAAAGATCTTAAAACATCATTATGAGTCACTTCTACCATGGCCGTTGCTTTCAGAGTACAATAACAGATCTTTTTCATTGGTGTTTCACTGATCCTGACAGTTGGACAGATTAAAAAAAAGCATATATTTACGTTCTTGAGTGTTGGAACTGAACTTGGACGATGCAAAATCATGTCAAGTGAGTAGACAAGAAATCAAGAACAGATAAGAATGTGTTGGCGAAGAACTCACACATTCAGACATATTGGTGGGTAACTGGCGCTTTTTCAAATAACTATTCAACAGATATATAAAAAAAAATCGTAGATGGAAAAGTATCTAGTGTGAAATCGTGTTTCTTCTGCCAGCAGTGGCTGAGAAGAAAGAGCCATCCATCAGTGGAAAGAATACAGCACCAAACCAATCCTCTTCTCCAAATAAGCCTCTCGGAGAGAGCGAGAGGTGTGTGAATGGTGTCTTCATGTGAAAAACAGAACGAGAGCGAGGGAACGGGGGTGGGGGGGAGTCTTTGGAAGCACATTAGCCGTGGAGGATCAAGTGGCTTTCTTTGGAGCAGGTCTTTAACACGTTTCTCTCTGTAGGATTCACCAGCTCGTAATGGAGAGCTATTTTACTTAACGTGCCATTAAAACTCTACTTTTCCTCTCCATGTCTCTCCAACCGTGATCCACTGGGATACAAGTGTGGTCTCGGTTTAAGAAGACATTTCAGGAATGCTTGTGGGTTCATTTTTAAGCCTTGGTTGAAGAAGATGGACCGGATTGTCAGATCTAAGTTATTGAAGCTGTGGTTCTAGCGTTCGATCCTACGAGCCAAAGATACGTTGACACTTGTTGCCTTTTTTTTTTTTTTAGGTTTTAAAACAGCTGTCGCTGTGATTGTGATGTGTATTGCATCCGGATGTTGTTACTCTGTCTGGTTGCTTCATTCTCCCTGTTGTCTGCTTTGCTGGTTAAAATAAAACAAGTTTCCCTTTCATCTCTTTTGCACTCCAGATGTCAGGGATGGTGCAAAGATTTTTGACGTGGTTTGTCATTTGCTACATATGTCAAACAAAAAATGCCCATTTCATAAAATTTGTCCATATTTGTGAGACTACTATCTAGCTGTTGTAGCTAACCACAATCTCAAAAACATAAAAAAAAATCATAGATTGTTTTATTACGTAAAAATTACATCACAGGTTTGAATCCAGATGTTACCAAAGCTGGAAAGAGTAAGATTTGGCTCTCGGGTTGGGAAGATGGCCTTCTAACCTTCTTCTACCCTGTGATGACAGGTAATTACTAACATATGTTAGCATATGAATACAGAATTGAGTAAATAGTGCACATGAGCAGATGTGCTTGCTAGGAAGTAGGTAGTAGATCACCATTCAGCTAACATCTGGAAAAGACGCAAGTGGCGCCAATATCAGAAGCTCCTACCAAGTCTAGTAATCTAGTCAAGTAGTTAGTGAGTTTGACTTGCAGAAGTCGTGCCAAGAACCTCTTTCTTTCGCAGAAGTAGATCATTTGACTGATATGACACATGACCGACCAAAAACCTGTTCCAGAATCCTTCAAAATCTTCAATCTCCTCCTATTGAAGCCCAAAGCAGCTTCAGGTGGGTCTCCGATTCTCTAAACTCCACGTTCCATCCTCAGAATAACACAATAACAAAGTTCCCTTTAATTAGTTCTCAGAGCTTTCATTAAACTGATTGTAATTGTACAGGAGATCCAGTTATAAGGTGAACCCTGTTTCAGTGGCGCCATCCGTTCCTCAGTGCTACCTGGATAGTCTAAACATCTCTACCTCTAGGTTCTCTTTGTAGGCCACCATGGGTGCTAGCCTTTGGAAAGATGGATTCAATCAAGAAAATTGAGAACTAGTGTTTTTTTTTTTTTTGAATGGCCATGTCGTTGGAAAACCAGCATACTTTGTTGTATTTCTACTCGGTTATTATAATTGGATTTTTCAAGTGTGGCTTACTGTCTGTGTGGATTTTCACATCTCCTTTTGTACACGTGAGTTCCCTTTGGTTTCCTCCCACCTTCCATAAACATGCTGGAGATTTTAAAGGGGCCCTAGACGTTAGAGTGTCCCAGTGGGTGTGGTGCCATGCAATGAACTGGCATCTCATCTAAGATGAACTTTCCCACCTAACGCCCAGTGTTCCTGGGATAGGCTCTGGATTCATGAGGACCTTTACTAGGATACATCGCTTACTGAACGTAAATGGCAATGGGAAACATGCTAAACATTTCCTCCCAAGGTGTAGGATATATATCAAGCAGCCAGTTCTCAAAGTTGATGTATTGAAAGCAAGCAAAATGGCCAGGCATAAAGATCTGTGTGACTTGGACAAATTGTGATGGACAGATGACTGGGTCAGAACATCTCCAAAACGGCAGGTCTTGTAGGGTGTTCCTGATATGCAGTCATGAGTACCTACCAAAAGTGGCCCAAGGACAACTGGTGAACTGGTGACAGGGTCATGGGCACCCAAGGCTCACTGATGTGCACAGGGAGTAAAGGCTAACCCATCTGGTCTGATCCTATAGAAGAGCTTCTGGAGCACAAACTGGTGAAAAAGTTTATGTTGGCTATGAAAGGTGCATCAGAGCTTGATGTATCAGATTTAATGCAGTAGTAGAAGGGGATATTGAGAACAACAGCCCAGTAGTACATTTTCATCGACTGTAGCTACAAATTTAATGTACTGGTTCTCTCTTTTATGTCATGTTTTAAGGTTTTCACCCTTATATAACACTCGAGGAACAATCTGAATTTTAACATGAACTCTGACTCAGGAAACCGTCACTTTTTGCAATGTTCTTCCCATTTCTGAATTTGACAACGGGACTCATACAGGGACAGATCCAGCCCAAGAATCTGAGAGATGCACATTTGCAGAAATATTTTCACAAATTGTACCAGGTGGGGTGGCACGGTGGTGTAGTGGTTAGCGCTGTCGCCTCACAGCAAGAAGGTCTGGGTTCGAGCCCTGTGGCCAGCGAGGGCCTTTCTGTGCGGAGTTTGCATGTTGTCCTCGTGGGTTTCCTCCGGGTGCTCCGGTTTCCCCCACAGTCCAAAGACATGCAGGTTAGGTTAACTGGTGACTCTAAATTGAGCGTAGGTGTGAATGTGAGTGTGAATGGTTGTCTATGTGTCAGCCCTGTGATGACCTGGCGACTTGTCCAGGGTGTACCCCGCCTTTCGCCCGTAGTCAGCTGGGATAGGCTCCAGCTTGCCTGCGACCCTGTAGAACAGGATGAAGCGGCTAGAGATAATGAGATGAGATTTTACCAGATTGCTATGGATTTTCACAGGGGCATAGAGCACGGCGAGCCCTTTCCAAAGAGGGCAGCCACGGTCCACTATGACTGCAGCTCGACCCGTTATTTGCCCCGAAGCCCTGTGTAAGCACGGCTCGCTGAAAACTTTATGAGCCCTGACTCCAGCTGCACACCACACAGGGATTTAAAAGTTCATAACTCAGCCAATGGAAGTCCTAGCCCTGTCAAACTTTACAGGCACCTCCCTCTCCCCGAGCCCTTTTGAAACAGTCAGGCATGGCCCGTTATGACTGCACCTTGGCCCACTATTCGCCCCCGAAGCCCTGTGTGAGTGCAGCTTGCTGAAAACTTTAATATGAGCCCTGGCTCCAGCCGCGCACGCACACAGGGATTTAAGTTCATAACTCGGCCAATGAAAGTCCTAGCCCTGCCAAACATTACATGCACCTCCTTCTCCCCGAGACCTTTTGAAACAGCCCAAGCATGCCCCACTACAACTGCGGCTTAGCCAATTCATGGCCAATTTCATATTTCAACCTCTTTCTGGAGCATTTTATTGGTTGGACGTAGATTCTTTGTCTCAGGTCATTGTGAGAATACAGGTAATTAGGCCAAGTAAGCATCACCGCTTAACACAGGTGGTCGGATCCTGAACCATTGGTTGAGCATGGCTATAGTCCCTGTAGCCAGCTAGCCGTAAAGTAAACAAATGGCCCATGACCGATGCCATGTGGTGCACATATATTTCTGACCAATGCATGTGCATTGGTCTGGATCCGTCCTTGTCATTGGTTACTGATGATCCTACTGTAACTGGAACGACTGTAACTGGGAAGCAACTTTGGGACCAAAAGGTTGCTGTTTGATTCCCTGGACCAGCAGGAATGGCTGAAGTGCCCTTGAGCGAGGCATCTAACCCCCAACTGCTCCCCAGGCTGCTCTGGGTTTGTTGTATGTCACTCTGGATAAGAGCATCTGCTAAATGCCTGTAATGTAACTGATGTATGTTGGATTTCTTGGCTGTACGAACTGAAAGGTTCCTTCAAAAATCAAACAGCCTTCATTGGCATATGGCTGGCTAGACTTCAGGACGCAGCGTAAATGTTGTTCTGTTTAATAGAGCAGCTGTTCTGTATTCACTCGGTAGCAAATTATAGGAAGAATAAAGACCAGAAGAAAGATAAAGACCTGCTGTTATGGACGCATGCTGTTTTAGTGCTACGTTTATGACTCAGTAGACTTGTCGCTGTAGGATTTCAGTATGATGAGGGAAATATAGTCACTCTGAAAGGTTCAGGGACTAACAACAATGCCGAGTGTACTCGAGACAGACAGCCCTGTGTGTGTGTGTGTGAGATTTTAGCAATATCATGCTGCCCTTTCTAATATCGCCGTGTGTTTTTTATCCTGGTAAGCAGCCCGTACATTTTCCTTCGACCCAAACCAATGTTTGTACCAGAAGCCTCTGTGTTTGTGTGGTTTCAGCCTCACGTACGCCGTCCTTAACGTTGAATCGATTGGTTCTGATTATTCTGTGGGCACAATCCAAATCACACGCTCCAGAAAAAAAAAACGCTAAGTCCAGTTATCTTTCTCAGTCAGTGCGAGATGCAAAGCAGATGGGATGAAGTGAGCGAGCGAGAGAGAGAGAGAGAGAGAGAGAGAAGAACGAGGACATGAAGAATAAAGGAGATGGAAGGGAAGTAGAAAAGCAGATGAGCAATGAGGAAGAAATGTGCAGATAAAACGAGAGGTCAGAGCAGGGCTCAGGGTCCACACATACACACACATACACTCGCTCTCAGATGAAAGGATGCCACCTCAATCCCCTCAATCGTAACCATGTGTCCATACCAGTAGCCCACCAATTTGTGTGTGTGTGTGTAACACCAACTAACCTGACCCCTGGCCTCTGTAAACTTCCCTCCTGCAGTGTTCATAATGAATCCCACCAGAGAACGTTATTTGAATGTTATTTGAATGTTATTTGGACGTTTTCTAAATATTCACAAGGTCTAAGAAGCTTTCACTAAACAGCGCATGCTTTATAAACACTGCTGTAAGCGTTTGTTTTGGTCATAGAAGGATGCAGTTCAGGGGCAAGCGAGAAACTCAAACTTGGAGATGTTGCTCGTGAGCAAATAGAAGCAGATTTACATGTTTATTCAAAAAAGAAAATTGAAGGTTTGTTGCCAAAATTCCAACATCGCAACGTAACTAAAAATAACAACATGTCCATTTTTGACGCAGACATTCACAAGTATGTGTTCAAAAACATTGGGTTTTTTTTAATCCATTTCTGGCTACAAAACTGATTCACACCGTTTCAAATGTATTCAAAAGGACAGTTATTGATTGCAAATCAGTCATTAAAAATAATCATAAGTTAAACAAGCACAACTGGGGGAGAAAAAAACCCAAACAAACGTATGTGGTCCATGTACAACCCCGATTCCAAAAAAGTTGGGACAAAGTACAAATTGTAAATAAAAACGGAATGCAATAATTTACAAATCTCAAAAACTGATATTGTATTCACAATAGAACATAGACAACATATCAAATGTCGAAAGTGAGACATTTTGAAATTTCATGCCAAATATTGGTTCATTTGAAATTTCATGACAGCAACACATCTCAAAAAAGTTGGGACAGGGGCAATAAGAGGCTGGAAAAGTTAAAGGGACAAAAAAGGACCAGCTGGAGGACCAAATTGCAACTCATTAGGTCAATTGGCAATAGGTCATTAACATGACTGGGTATAAAAAGAGCATCTTGGAGTGACAGCGGCTCTCAGAAGTAAAGATGGGAAGAGGATCACCAATCCCCCTAATTCTGCACCGACAAATAGTGGAGCAATATCAGAAAGGAGTTCGACAGTGTAAAATTGCAGAGTTTGAACATATCATCATCTACAGTGCATAATATCATCAAAAGATTCAGAGAATCTGGAAGAATCTCTGTGCGTAAGGGTCAAGGCCGGAAAACCATACTGGGTGCCCGTGATCTTCGGGCCCTGAGACGGCACTGCATCACATACAGGCATGCTTCTGTATTGGAAATCACAAAATGGGCTCAGGAATATTTCCAGAGAACATTATCTGTGAACACAATTCACCGTGCCATCCGCCGTTGCCAGCTAAAACTCTATAGTTCAAAGAAGAAGCCGTATCTAAACATGATCCAGAAGTGCGGACGTCTTTTCTGGGCCAAGGCTCATTTAAAATGGACTGTGGCAAAGTGGAAAACTGTTCTGTGGTCAGACGAATCAAAATGTGAAGTTCTTTATGGAAATCAGGGACGTCGTGTCATTCGGACTAAAGAGGAGAAGGACGACCCAAGTTGTTATCGGCGCTCAGTTCAGAAGCCTGCATCTCTGATAGTATGGGGTTGCATTAGTGTGAGTGTGGCATGGGCAGCTTACACATCTGGAAAGACACCATCAATGCTGAAAGGTATATCCAGGTTCTAGAGCAACATATGCTCCCATCCAGACGACGTCTCTTTCAGGGAAGACCTTGCATTTTCCAACATGACAATGCCAAACCACATACTGCATCAATTACAGCATCATGGCTGCGTAGAAGAAGGGTCCGGGTACTGAACTGGCCAGCCTGCAGTCCAGATCTTTCACCCATAGAAAACATTTGGCGCATCATAAAACGGAAGATACGACAAAAAAGACCTAAGACAGTTGAGCAACTAGAATCCTGCATTAGACAAGAATGGGTTAACATTCCTATCCCTAAACTTGAGCAACTTGTCTCCTCAGTCCCCAGACGTTTACAGACTGTTGTAAAGAGAAAAGGGGATGTCTCACAGTGGGAAACATGGCCTTGTCCCAAATTTTTTGAGATGTGTTGTTGTCATGAAATTTAAAATCACCTAATTTTTCTCTTTAAATGATACATTTTCTCAGTTTAAACATTTGATATGTCATCTATGTTCTATTCTGAATAAAATATGGAATTTTGAAACTTCCACATCATTGCATTCCGTTTTTATTTTCAATTTGTACTTTGTCCCAACTTTTTTGGAATCGGGGTTATACAAAATTATTGGCATCCTTTAAGAAAAAAAGGGGGGGGGGGACAAAACAATGCAACACAAATGAATAATAGAAATGATTTGGAGATTGCAAGTTCAAATCCAGACGAGTTGAAGAGAGCAAAACTGGCCATGGTGTCTGGGTGGGAGGGGCATACTCACTTTCCCCTGTCAATCAAAGCAATACTAGTCAATTGAGGCCATCTGTGAGCTCATGGACTTGGAAGAAGGCGCTATCAGTCTCCAGAAAGTCTTTGGTTACTTTTGACCAAATATGAGGTCATGCACATGTATTGCTTTTATATTTAAAAAAAGAGAGAGAGAGAGAGAGACTGATGGCCATTGAGGCTGCACAAGTCAGATAATGGAGATAAAAACGCATATGCGCTATAAAGCACAATCAGGAACTCAATAAAGAAATCTAATAGTCTGGAACTGTTCAAATTTGGCCAGGAAGAAGATGCATGAGTGAGTATTTTCTAAGTATGAGGATTAAGGGCTGTGGGAAAAGTCCTGGGATTTGAACTTCCAGCCTTCTGGTCACGAGGATGGAAGTTTAACCACAGAGCGACTGCTGAAGTGAACTGCTGCTACTGCGCTGTCATGTATGATTTAACGTCGTCCGCGTTGATCTTGTGAAGCAGATACTGCCATGCTTTTCAAACCGCGGTGATATCGGGTCGGACAGTTAGCGTAGCACCTCGTGTACGGCTCCATCTCTCTGTTTGAAGGGAAAATAAAAAGGGATGGGTTTCTCCAGTGTTTTGCCTTCATGAGATAAGTAATGAAACCGTTCTGCTGGGTTTAATGTTTCATCTGAATATCGATATCGCTCCCATCCCACAAGTTCTTGACAAGTCCAAGCCACAGTGATGTCTGGACCATGTGCAGATGTGGAACAAGCCACAGGAAGAATGCAGTAAATCCTGCTTTGTTGTGTCTCTGATTTGATTATGTAGGAAAAAAAAAATCACCGATACCTAGATTTCAGTGTTCCGTTCTCATCTAGAACACCGGCTCTAGAACCAGTAGAGGTGTCTCGACAAGACGTCTAGACGACTGCAAGTGAGGAAGATTTTTGTGTTTTCTTTCAGGTTCATGGACATGAGAAATCAGTGTCTTAATAAATAAAGCTCAAACCAAAGGACTGTTGATTAATTTTCCATAACAGCAGCTCTGATAGTAGTGCAGCTACAAATCACAGGTTTGTACGAACATGCTCATTGTAATGTTATTGTTTCTATGGTAACAGCTGATTCACAGGGATTCGTACAGCATGTGGAATTGTTATGGAGATGTGAAGGTTATTATGATTTATGGAAGGAGTCTCCAGTACGACGGGTCTGTATTCGGGCCACTGTAGGTAAAAAAAAAAAAAGAAAATAAATAAATATGGAGCTGAACCTCAGTCTGAGGGAGGGGGTAAAATTCTGAGAGAAACCTGAAAATTTCCAAGATTAAAGTTATAAATTTACAAGAAAAAAAAAACCTTCAGATATTCTCTGAGATTAAAGTCATGAATTTCTGAGAAAAAGACTCAGACAAATAGTGGGTTTTTTTTGTATTATGGAGGTTTGGGAGGGGATAATATTCCAAGAAAAATCTCAGGATTTCTGAGATTAAAGTCATGAATTTGTGGACCCCCCCACAAAAAACAGAAATTCCGAGATTAAAAAAAATCACAAATTTATAAGAAAAAAAAACTTGTAAAAATAGTGGGGGGTTTTGTGCATTATGAAGCTGATGGAGGGGTAATATTCTGAGAAAAAAACCCTTAGAATTTCTAAGATTAAAGTCAGACATTTGCAAGAAATGACTTGGATATTCTCTGAGATTATAGTCATAAATTTGTGAGAAAAAACTCAGAAATTCTGAGATTAAAGTCTTAAATTTACAAAAAAATCCCCGGGTATTCTCTGAGATTAAAGTCATAAATTTGTGAGAAAAAGACGCAGAAAAATATTATATATACGGTATCTATCTATCTATCTATCTATCTATCTATCTATCTATCTATCTATCTATCTATCTATCTATCTATCTATCTATCTATCTATCTATCTATCTATCTTGCATTATGGAGCTTAGGGAGGGGATAATATTCCAATAAAAAACTCAGAATTCCTGAGATTAAAGTCATGAATTTGCGAGAAAAAAAAACTCTGATATTCCCTGAGATTAAAGCCATGAATTTGTGAGGGGGGGAAAACACCCATAGAAATTCTGAAATTAAAAAGTCACAAATTAACAAGAAAAAAAAAACCTTGGAAAAATTTTATTTTTTTGTGCATTATGAAGCTGATGGAGGGGGTAATATTCCGAGAAAAAACTAAGAACTTCTGAGATTAAAGTCATATATTTGTGAGAAAAAAAAAACAACTCAGAAACTCAGAGATTAAAAAGTGACAAATTTATGGAAAAAACCTTGGAAAAATAGTGTTTTTGTGCATTACGGAGCTGATGGAGGGGGTAATATTCGAGAAAAAAAAATCCTCAGAATTTCTGAGATTAAAGTCATATATTTGTGAGGAAAAAACCCACAGAAATTCTGAGATTACAAAGTCAGAAATTTATGGAAAAAGAAAACTTGGAAAAATAGTTTTTTTTGTGCATTATGGAGCTGATCAATGAGATAATATTCCGAGAAAATAAAATAAAATTTCTGAGATTAAAGTCAAACATTTCCAAGAAAGATCTGGATATTCTCTGAGATTATTAGTCATAAATTTGCAAGAAAAAAACTCAAATCCTGAGATTAAAGTCACAAATTTACAGAAAAAAAAAAACCTCGGAAAAATACAGTTTTTTTTTTTCCCCAAGGAACTACATGGCTTCACTTTGCTTGGTTGACCCAATGTCATCACACCACAGACGCCACGGCTGAGCGAGAGTTAGAGGAAATGCAGTCTTTCATTTGTAATCGCGCAATATAAAGAATAAAGTGCCAAGAGATTTTCAACTACATTTCCCAGAATGCACTGCAGCCAGGAAGCATGTGATTGTTGTTAAATTCATGACTTTTTAATCTCAGAATATCTGAGTATTTTTTCTCACTAATTTATGATATGATCTCAACAATTCTGTTATTTTTTCCTCAGAATATTTTCCCTTCCCTCAGCTCCGTAATTTTCAGACAAGCTGTTTTTTGTTTTTGTCTTATTAACCTCAAGAAAGAAAAGGCGAGGCCAGTGATGGAGCGACTCTTTACAGCTGCTCTAATGAAAGTGAGAACAGGAAGTAATTTGTTTTATGGATGTTTAATGCGACTGTAAAGTCGAAATTGAATCGTAATCATTCATCACTGACAACTTGCTGTAATATAAGAGGAATAAAACACTTCAGGATATGCTGTTCAGGGTGGGAGCACATCACATGATCTCATCACTGATTATTTTCCTATAACAGCGTAATGCAGCATGTTTTAGGAATAAAACTGGAGCATTTCCTGTCAATAGAAAACAAAAATTCATGATTTTTTTTTTTTTACTGGTTTGTAATTAAAAAGTTTCAGAAGCCATCTCCCTGATCCAGCTGTTAGTGTTTTGTCTCTTTCGGTGGTTCAAGGTTGTGTAGCTCAGCAGGAGTGTGTGTGTGGTGTGTGTGTTTTAGACTGATGGACAAGAGAGAGGGTCAAACCCAAATGTCCCTGTGGGAGCGGCACTGGGGGGCAGGCCAGCTTTGTGGTAACGCTCTGATTCAAGGCCAAACCGGACCACCGCTGGCAGTGTGTGTGTGTGTGTGTGTGTGTACGTCTGTAGTGGTGCTGTGAGACGTGACCACCCACAGGCTTCCTTCAATGTGGTCCACAAGTGGTTATGTGTTATGAGTCAGTGTGTGTGCGCATTTTATAGTGTGCTCAAGACAGCACTGTGTCTTTCCTATGCAGGAAATCTCTCTCTGTTCTTTCTCTCTCACACACACGCATAAGTACAGCTTTGTGAGTCAACACATGGCCACGATGCCACAAGGGAATTGATGAGGCAGTGCTGTTGGTTTACGCTGTCACTCTCTGGTTTATAGGCTGAGATTCACTTCTTACTTATGCAACACACACACAGAATTTCGACTCGAGCTTATGAAAGTTTCCTATGATGCAAAGCAACCAGTGATGATGTATCGGTGATGAAAAACGCATGCCGCGGCACAAAATTATTAGACATGAACACGATCTCGGTCACATCTCGGTGTTTTATTTGCTGTAGAAGCTTCTTAGGTAGGAATTTTCTGACCTGTTATATTATTGCTCTTGCACTATATTCTATGCTATAAATCACATTGCTGATTCAGTGTCAAATACTTGGAGGTACTCAAAAAAATGTAGTTTAGTACTCTTTCCCCTAAAACTCCAGCTACCTCCAAGCTTTAACACGTGTAGGCGTATCAGACGCTCGCTGGCATGCTGTGAAAATTGTCCATGCAGACGCTCATCTAAGTTTCCAGATCTGTCATTGCTTAACTCTTGAATATTTTCTATCATTAAAAAGCTTATAATCTCTGCTTTCCAAAGAAATGTATCTGGTTAAGATCTGTTCAGTACTTTGGGAGTAACGGCAGATTGAAGTCGGTACAAAAGAGTACTGTGTGACGTTGAGAAAAGCCGGTGCTTTTCTTTTTGAGTCACGGGAAAGCGGTCAGGCTCTCTCTCTCTCTCCTGATCAGTTTCCCACTGGATTACTTGTCAATATCAAGCAGATAACTTTTATTTATAGGGATGTTCTCTCACTCTCACTGTTTCTGATGAAGGATTCAAAATTTTCCGTCTGCTAGTTTTGATGTTATGATTCACTGAAGACTTCGAAGTGAGTTTTCGTAGCTTTACCTACTTATTTTTTTCAAATCAAACTGATTCATGTGAATAAATAACAATTTTAGAATATAACCAGAGTTATATTTTTGATTAAAAATATTGAGGTCTTAGTGGTCAGAATGAGATTTTAAAAAACTGGAAGTCAGAAACGCGAGCGTCAATTTCAGTTGAGTTCATGTGAATTGTTTATTGGATGTGGATCAGACAGTTTTTTTGAGGTTCGCCTTGAAAGCTGTGAATATTAATCGAAATAATCATTTATATTCTTTCATATAAACACTAGTAGGCCCTACTGAGAAATACAAAGGCCTACAGAGCACGAAGAGGGGATTAGAAATAATGTTTTATTTTTTATTGAGTGTACCAATTTAACATTTTTACCTAATTAGCATAATCAGTACTAATTTGCATGATTGTTTTTTATTCATTTTGCAAACTTTGTATTCAGTATACTGTACAACCATCTATGTGCTGTCAATTTCCATGTAAATATCTTTAAAAATAAAAAGTTATGAAGGAAAAACATTGGTTAATGAGGCCCATTTTGGACCATGTGATCCTCATACAGAATATTACGGCCGTTTTCTAAAAATTAAGCTGTTTATTCAATCTTTAATTTGTAATATCTGAAGAACGAATAAACATATTTTAATTCTGTAAAAAGTCTGTTGCATCCAATTCTGAATTCAATGAGAGCCGTTTCAAGCAATTTGGATTGAATTTGAATTTTCACCTGATCTGCCTAACATGAGAAGATGAATCTGAAAAAAATCATACTTTCCTATTATACACGTGTTCAGGGGCGCCGCCAGAAATTTTGGGCCCCATGAAAGATTAGAATTTTTGGCCCCCCAACTTTGCTCATTAAAAACTTCAATCCTAAAGCATTTATGGGTTGTATTGCTGCTTAGCTCCTTCTCCAAAGGGGGGTTCAGTGGTTTGGTAGGGCGGAGGTCCCCCTGAGGCTGAATCTGTGCATATTTAGGGCACCCCATTAGTTATGAAACTGGTTATTAACACTAGTTATTAGCACCAGCATAACGTAATAGTTCATCTTGTTTATCACACAAGTCAGTTCAGTTATTAAAATGGAAAAAATGTCACTGTACAAACTGTAAAAGTGTTCTCTTGATAGGCTAATCCAACCACGTTCATACTGTTCATTTACCATTCGCTAATATTTTGAACACACATGTGAGCGATAGCTACCTTTCTTTGGGAAAAACTGAGTGACCAGTTGCCTGCCTCTCCGGTCCCTCTCAGCTTTCAGCTGCCTTTCTTTACGTTTTTGACAGCCACTCTTCATATTTAGCGATCATAGACTGTACGCACTCCACTGCTGGCTGGCTGGCTGCTGCACCGCGACACAGCAGCAAGTAGCGTTGCACTGATCAGCACACAGATTTAACACATCGCGCTTCTACCAGAACTGGACTGTACCATTTCGCAAAAGGGGGAGGGTTAAATGACAATATGTTGAAGAACTCAAGAAATAGACAACCTTGTTCAATTAGCTCATTTTACCAGATGGAATATTTCAAAAGTCTTATTAAAATCATTAAAAGCATATTATCAGCCCCTTAAAGGGCCCGATGGCAGTGCTGGGCCCCTAGAATTGTTCTAACCTTTCCCCCCCTGGCGGCGCCCATGCACATGTTCAGCTACAGAAAAAATTAAGAGACCACTTTTTTCCCCCATGGTTTTGTACCGGAATGCCATCAACTCCAGCACGACATCGTTCCCAGCTCGGACTTCCAAATAAAACAGAACGCAGTATAAGAACTTAAACAGGGAGAGTAATGAAGGGGAAACACAAAACAGGTGATTGCAATCAGGACAGCATGTGCCAGGGCCATGTGATCTGTAGTAGACTGAAGGGGCTGATGGGTAATGAAGTCCAGCTCCCAGGTCAGTCAAAGACGATGTGTCTTCAATCAAATTTCTGTAAATTGCTGTGGTGCAAGAGGAATAAAACATGCTAGAACACGCTGTTATTGGAAAACAATCAACATTTCTAAAACTCCAGGAGCACTGCAGGACCCGATCCAGTCGGACAAGTGCAGCATGAGTGAGCAGGATCTTCAGCCCAGAAAGCATTCCTGAGAAAGACATTATAGCAGGGTCTGTTTTTTTTTTTTTTTAAACCCTCGCTAATCTGATTTTTGGTCAACATTAAAAAAAAAGTACTGAATACAAAACAATGGATCTGGAAAACTTTAACACGAATACGGACAACGGCAGCTGAAGTCGGTTGATGTGGAAAACCAAGCACTGCTACCAAGAGGGAAAACAAAACAAACTCACAAACATAAAGGAACTGATTAGAACTATAAAAATAAAATGCTGAGGGAAATAAAAGCCAAAATAACAAAAACTCTGTCCAAAAAGATTTCTGGAACGATAGTGAAGACATTAACGAGCTTAGAGGTGTGAGCCAAACTGATTCACACGCTCACAATGCTGAGAGAAAGTAGAACCACACTCGACTCAACAAACCCCCCCCCACACACACACACATACGTGCTTTAATTGCCTCACGGCTTATGACCTTCTGATAAACCCTTATTTAATACATAAATTAGGAATCAGGAGAAGCTCAGGAACAGAAAACATTTAAAAAATTAAATCTTTGTCTTTGAGAGTAGGTAGGAGTTCTTAACTTCCTAAAAGGCACTCAAAACCCACTGTGTTACAGAGAGAGAGAGAGAGAGAGAGAGAGAGAGAGACACTAGAAGAGACACTGTAGAAAAATATTAGCGAGAGAGACACTAGAGCAAAGCACTAGAGAGAGAGAGAGATAGTAGAGAAAGACACTCGAGACAGAGCCATGAAAGGAATTAGGGAGAGATAGAAACACTACAGTAAAAAGGATACAAAAGAGAGACACACACGAGAGAGAGAGAGAGAGAGAGAGAGAGAGAGAGAGAAGAAAGACACTCGGGAGTGACACTAGAGAGAAAGAGAGAGGCATTTGAGAGAGAGAGAGAGAGAGAGAGAGAGAGAGAGAGAGAAGAAAGACACTCGGGAGTGACACTAGAGAGAGAGAGTCATGGATAGAGACAGGAGAGAAAGAGAGAGACATTAGTGTGTGTGTGAGAGAGAGAGAGAGAGAGACTAGAGAAAAACACACAGAGAAACAATAGAGAGAGACAATTGAGAGAGACATTAGCAAGAGAGAGAGAGACATTAGAGAAAAAACACAGAGAAACACTAGAGAGAGACAATGGAGAAAGAGTCACAGATAGTGATGGTAGAGAGAGACATTAGCGAGAGAGAGAGAGACAAGAGAAAAATGCACATAGAGAGAGACACTAGAGAGAGACAATGGAGAAAGAGCGACAGATAGTGATGGTAGAGAGAGATATTAGCGAAAAACACACATAGAGAGACACTATAGAGAGAGAAAGAGAGATACTCGACAGAGACAATGGAGAGAGAGACACAGGTAGCAACAGTAGAGAGACAGAGACATTAGAGAGAAAAACAGAGAGAGAGAGATACACAGACAGAGAGAGAGACACTAGAGAAGAAAGGCACTATGAAGTGACAGTAGAGGGAAATGTATAGATAGAGACAGTAGAGAGAGACATTACTGAGCGAGAGAGACACAAGAGAAAAACATACATAGAAAGAGACACTAGAGAGAGATGTGTGTGTGTGTGTGTGTGTGAGAGAGAGAGATGCTAGAGAAAAACACACATAGAGACTCTAGAGAGAGACATTAGTGAGAGAGACACTAGAGAAAAACACACACACAGACTAGAGAGAGATAGAGATACTAGACAGAGACAATGGAGAATTTTCAAAACACCTTTATTTCAAACATTAACATATATACAACAGCACTACCAGATCATTTATGGCAAGTAAATAAATACAAAAAACACATCCAAAAAACAAACAAAAATGTGATACAAGAATTTTAGTTAGAGGATCCAGCCCTTAAAAAGAGATAATGGAGAGAGACTCGCAGATAGCAACAGTAGAAAGAGAGACATTAGCGAGAAAGACTGACAGTGACAGAGAGACAGAGACACAGATAGAGACAATGCATAGAGAGATGGAGACATTAGAGAGAAAAACAGACAGACAGACAGAGAAAGATACACAGATGGAGAGAGAGAGACACTA
This sequence comes from Neoarius graeffei, assembly GCF_027579695.1. Lineage (NCBI taxonomy): Eukaryota > Metazoa > Chordata > Actinopteri > Siluriformes > Ariidae > Neoarius > Neoarius graeffei. Next base: position 87,834,949 of record NC_083578.1, read on the forward strand.
GAGAAGAAATACACTATGGAGTGACACGAGAGAAACACATAGATATAGACAGTAGAGAAAAAGACATCCGTGAGCAACAGAGACACAAGAAAAATATACATAGATAGAGACAAGAGAGACTAGTGAGAGAGAGAGACTAGAGAAAAACAGAGAGAGAGACTAGAGAAAAACACACACAGAGAGAGAGAGAGAGACTAGAGAAGTACATACGTAGATAGAGACACTAGAGAGGGAGAGATACTAGTGAGAGAGAGAGAGAGAGAGAGAGAGAGAGAGATAGACTAGAGAAAACACAGATGGAGACAGTAGAGAGAAAGACAGTCAGCAACAGAGACACAAGAGAAAAACATACATAGATAGTGACACGAGAGATACTAGTGAGAGAGAGAGAGAGAGAGAGAGAGAGAGAGAGAGAGAGACTAGAGGAAAACAGAGACAGTAGAGAGAGAGAGACTAGAGAAATACATACGTAGATAGAGACACTAGAGAGGGAGAGAGAGAGAGATAGACTAGAGAAAACAGAGACAGTAGAGAGAGACATTAGCGAAAGAGAGACACCAGAGAAAAACATACATAGGGAGAAACACTAGAAAGCGAGAGATACTAAACAGACAATGGAGAGACAGACACAGATAGCAACAGGAGAGAGAGAGAGAGAGAGAGAGAGAAAGACTGACAGTGAGAGAGAGAGACAGAGACACAGATAGAGACAGACAAAGACATTAGAGAGAAAAACAGACAGAAAGAGAGATACACAGGCGGAGAGAGAGAGAGACAGAAACAGCTTGAAAGACCGTGAGCCAGGTCCTTGGATTAAATCATTCTTGCTGATTAAGACCAGCCCATTCTCTCTCTCTCTCTCTCTCTCTCTCTCTCTCTCTCTCTCTCTCTCTCTCTCTCATATGCACCCACGGTCTCTATCCATTCATCTCTTCCAACTTGGCTCTAAAAGTTTTTCTGCTTTTGTCTCTCCATCCATCCTGTCATCCCTCTGCATGCTTCGTCTCTCACTCAGTTTTATTTCCTCCAGTGTTTTCCTTCTCTTACTCCACCACTCACTTTATCTTCTTCCTTGTTCTCACTTGCTTTCTCCATCCCTTCATGCGTGTGTGTGTCTGTGGACACATGATAGGACGTTGTGGACGCTGATGAACATCTCTGGCCTTCATCTGTTTGTGATTCTCACTCTCTACGTCTCAGTCCTCCGTTAGAATCTTTCCTGCGTTCCCTGCATGTGGACGATGGACAGACGGAGGAGAGAAGCTCTGTGGTGGCTTGACGTTTTCCGATCACAAAGACATAAAATCTGACATCATTGCCAGATGTTCACGCTGCAGCTAGATCACTGTCACAGTCCATTTTAATACTTTTTAAATGTATTTTTTGACCGTAGAAAAGACGATTGTTGGGTTAAAATGGAAAACTTAAAATTAAATATATTAAATCATGACCTTATAGGAAACTAATAGACAACAGAGTGGTGTGATGAAGCGGAGTTACTGCCACCACCCTATAGTCGATTATTTTTCTGTAACAGCACGTCCTGAAGCGGTTTATTCCTTTTTCACACAACGGTTACAATGTTTCATAATTACCTCTAGACATTCGAGAGACGCTGGAGAGATAGTAGAAAGACACTCGAGAGAGACAGATGCAGAGAAAGACATGGAGAGGGACCTGAGAGAGAGACACTAGAGAAACAACAACACTAGAGAGACACTAGAGAAAGAGCAACATTAGAGAAAGACACTAGAGAGACACTAGAGAAAGGATGACACGAGAGAGAGAGAGAGAGAGAGAGAGAGAGAGAGAGAGAGAGACACTAGAGTGAAAGACACTAGACAAACACTGGAGAGATAGTAGAGAAAAACTCAAGAGAGACAGATGCAGGGAGACACCAGAGAGAGAGAGAGAGAGAGAGAGAGAGAGTGAAACTAGTGAGAGAGTAGAGAGTGACTAGAAGAAGAGCGATACCTGAGAGAGAGAGACACTAAACAGACACTAGAGAGAGAGACACTAGACAGAGAGACGTACTAAAGAGACATTACAGAAAGACACACACTAGAGAGACACTAGAGGGAAAGACACTGGAGAGAGAGACACTAGAGAGAGAGTGATACTAGAGAGAGACACTGGACAGAAAGACATTAGAGAAAGAGAGACACTAGAGAACCAGTGACACTAGAGAGAGACATTAGAGGAAGAGACACACTAAAGATATACGAGAGAGAGACTAGAGAAAGAGTGACGCTAGAGAGAGACACTAGACAGATGGTAGAAAGAAACTTGCAAGAGCCAGATGCAGAGAGACACTAAAGAGACACCAGTGAGGGAGTGAGATGAGTGAGCGTAACAGTAGAGGGAGACACCCGAGAGAGATGGAGACGAGAGCGAGAGACACACCAGAGCGAGGTAGAGAGAGACCTAAGTGAGAGCAAGAGACACTAGAAAGGTACAGACACAGACAGAGAGACACAGAGAGGGACCTGTGTCTCATGCAATCTGTGATTGCCTTGAAAGCAGTGTGTGCGTCCGATCTGCTGTGTGTGTGTGTGTGTGTGTGTGTGTGTACATGCGTGGGGTGGGGGTGGGGTGGAATTGGACATTTATGCTGGTGAATTACCATGAAATTGTGGTTTTGACTTATACTGCTCTGGGTAACTGAACCATGATGAGTGTACACACACACACACACACACACACACACACACACACACGTCAGGAAGCGAAGAGGAGTACAGGAAAACAAGGAGGAGAGGAGAGTGAAAGCAGAGTAAACACTATGCTGAGAGAGAGAGAGAACTACTGTTAGAGCTTTTGTTATCGGAAATTAATCAACACTTTCTGACCAATCAGATTCAAGGACAGCACTGTGGCTTTGTTAGGACGTGCCAAAAGTTTTACATTCTCATTCTACCTCCTGAATACGGCCGCCCCCCCCCCACACACACACTTTAATAACAGCTCTTTTTCAGCCATGTTTGCTTGAACCTGGTGGCATTCAGGATGTCGAGTCTTGTTTGACCTCCATCCTCTCTCCTGAGCAACGCTCCTCTCCTCTTTTTTCTTCTGTTTGCTCTCTGCCTTCATCCCTCATTCCCCCCATTGTTATGCTCACTTTTTCACTTCTTCATCATGGCAGGCACATTTTCACTTTCTGTTTATTTTTTTTTCTCTTTTTCTGGCTTTTATGCACCAAAGAATGACTGAGACAGGTAGCATACTGCAAGTAAATAGAGAGAGAGAGAGAGAGAGAGAGAGAGAGAGATGTGTGTGCTGAGGAAGGGGAGAGATCAGGGGAATGAAATGAAATGAGATGAGATGAGATGAGATGAGGTTTTTCCATCTTCTACACATTTCCGGAAAACCAGAAAATACATGTGAGTGTTGAAGAAAAATGAGAGATAGATAGAGAGAGAAAATAAAGACGGTTTCCTGAGTTGTACGTTAAAAAAAAATTGCATTTGACCTTCGAACTCAGTTTAACAAATAAAATCACCCTCCTTAAACGCATACTCGAGCATTTCTGAAACTAAATCCTGTCCAGCACATCTGTAACATGCGTACAGTTCCCACAGATGAGAACTTCGACATGTTTCTCTGCATTGAGAAAAAAATAAATAAAGTTTTCCCTGTGATAGTAACCTCTTTGGGCCGGTCTCCACCCCTCGTCCTGTCACTGGCTTGTTTTCCTAAGGTGTTCACCTGTTCTGTGTTTAGTACATTTTTAATTTCTCCACTCACACTCTGCTTTGCCTGTCTTATGGTGAAGTTTATTCGTGCTTTGGTAGCAGCAAGTCCGAGTCTTGTTTTTCCGAATCTGGTTTCAGTCCATTGCCTGGTTTTGGCTCTTGTTTGCTTCCCAGTGCTTGCACTTGTTGATTAACTGTAAAAAAAAAAAAATCGCTTCCATGAGGCTGGAGCTCATACCCGCCACTGTTGTTGTGTATGAGTTTGAAATCTGATCAATCCTGTAGGAGGAGGAGCGATTTTCAGGAAATTGCACATGACCCCTGTGTAGCTGCATCCATGGCAGGTGGCGCCACCTGGTAAACAATTCTTGTTGGAATATGTCTTTAGAGTCTTTGGGTGAGTTTCAGTGACTACGTTTACATGCACATCCAAATCGAGCTGCTGTCGGTAATCGAGCTGAAGGTCCCAGCAGGGTGCCAGAGAAATCCAATCCTACATGCACACAATGAAATCGGGCTATTGTGCGAGGTCCATTGTGCACCCGAGCCACAGGTGGTGCAACACGCCCCATCGTGTTGGTACACTTCCGGTTGTCGTCATGAAGAAGAGCTATTCAAGAGTGTAAACAAAGTTATCAGTTCCGTGTTCTCCATTGCGCGTTTTTCTCCCGTCCATGAATTTTAATATATTCAACTCCTTAAGCTGAATGAGCATGAACTCTGTCTCCTCATTGCTCCAGAAGTGCACGTTTCTGCTTGCCTGTGGCAGTGGGGGCGTGGTCAAGCGCCGGTCTGTGACAGGAGGGCGGAGCCAGGGAAGGTGAGTGGCAGAATCACTTCACCTGACGGTAATTAACCTGTGTTTGTGTGTCTTCCCAGTAACCGCGCCCTATTTAAGGAGGCAGAGGGAGAGCAGAGGGGAGAGCTCATCCCGGGACTAGAACACAGCGCGTGCGCGCGTGTGTGTGTTTTTCTCTCAAGAATAAAAGTAGGCTGTTAAACTGAAAAGTCTGACAATAAAAAGCCTATTAGTACCAGAAGCTTTGTCCTGCCGTCCTCTGTGCTCCACCCACACTTCAGGGAGCTCTACATCGCCATTTTCTCTTCTTTGTTTGTTCCTCCTGACCTCTTCTGCTGCTCGCTACTACTGTTGTCATGCCGACCGAGGCTGTTGTGTTTCCCGCTTGTGGTCTCGTCACTCGTCACTTCCGGAAGTAGCTCGACAACTAGCTCGATAGGGTATACATGCACAAAGTAGCTCGGCAGAAATCGCATAAACTAGGTCGTGTAGCTCGATTCCGAGAAATCAAGTTCGGTTCAATTTCAGCCGAATTAAGGTGTATACATGGCATTTTGAACTTCGATCTCAGTTGAGCAACGGCAGAAATTCGATTCTCTCTATGTGCATGTAAACGTAGTGAGTAAAAACGTCCCAGCAGTTTACCAAGAGTAGTGTTTAATGTGACGAGTCAACCAAAAATTTCAGACGCCCATAAAATCGTAAATATGACAGGTGGCACCACCATCTTGACAAAAATGTAATGCACATCCAGCTGGGGAACATAGTATGTGAGTTTGATTGAAATCTGATCAATCCTGTAGGAGGAGTAGCGATTTTTGTAAATTGTGGACGGACGACGATGGACCCCCCCACACACACACACGCACATCCATCCATCCATCCATGTAGCCGCTTATCCTGTCCGACAGGGTCGCAGGCAAGCTGGAGCCTATCCCAGCTGACTATGGGCGAGAGGCGGGGTACACCCTGGACAAGTTGCCAGGTCATCGCAGGGCTGACACATAGAGACAAACAACCATTCACACAAATTAAAAAGGAAAGGAAAAGCCCACCAAAAGAGGATCAGGATGTAATTCCAGTGGCATCGCTGCCCACAATTCCACCAAAAGGGGCGCACAAAGGGATGTCCCACACCACCTGCACAGCCACCATTGCTCGGAACACCGAACATCGCCAATGGGTAACAACGCTTGGAACACCACACCAAGCATGGAAGCACCGCCTCACAGAGTGCTGGATAACCCCGATGTTAAAAAGAGCAACGAGCTCACTGCAGTCCATAACGAGGGGCACAGGCATCACTAGGCCTGAAGGGAACCGACGCCCAAAACTGGATCTGGTGCTATGCCACAACCGGCGGACAAAACATTCAAACAAACATCAAACCATACAATCACGAACAGAAAAAACAAAGGGTAGAAAAAAGAAAAATATCCAAGGTTTTGTTCTTTAAATGCACGACCTTATAGTCTCCTTATAATTCCCATTGAATTCTTTGTTATAATTTGACTCCTGCTTTACAGTCACACTAATAAATCCATCGTGAGCTGAAAGTGAAATAAATCGACTGAGACGTAAGAGACATCTGAAATGGAGCAAAAGTGAAACACGCCCAGTCAAGGCGCAGCACTGAGGATGTGTCAGGGTGAAACAGAGACCACAGAAAGGTTTACAGTTGTATGTTTTGGGCAGTGAACTCGCCAAGGACGTGCTCAGCTCTTCAGCACGCCAAACCCCTATCAGACGCAAACATCGCTCACCTTCAGTGAGGCGAACCCACATGCCAGCAGCCTGTAAAAATATCTGGCAGTGGAACGCACTTGGAAAAGCATTTAATGGCATTTTTACAGTTTCGGCCTCGATTTTGCGGCATCACAGAGGTGAGTTTAAAAAAAAAAAGAGCGAGGGAAAGTATGGGAGTGCAGAAATGAGAGTCTGAGATGTACCCAGAGGAGACAGGTTCGCCTGGGTTTCATCTCATGTCCCATTCCTTGTGTGCTGGAGGATTATGGGAAATTGAAGGAGACAGCGGTGATCATATGGAAGTGTTTTGAGCTGGACTGAGCTCACTAACACACCCTAAACAGGACAACAGTGAGGGCGTACTGACAGCCTGAACACACACACACAAAGAAAGAGAGATAAAATGAGAGTTATAGGGACAAAGAAAGAGAGTGAGTGAGATGTTTAATGGATGTGAAGTGAAGAGGAGTGAGATGTTTAAAGTGATGTGAAGAGGAGTGAGATGTTTAAAGGGTTAATGGATGTGAAGTGAAGAGGAGTGAGATGATTAAATGGTTAATGGATGTGAAGTGAAGAGGAGCGAGATGTTTAAAGGGTTAATGGATGTGAAGTGAAGAGGAGTGAGATGATTAAATGGTTAATGGATGTGAAGTGAAGAGGAGTGAGATGATTAAATGGTTAATGGATGTGAAGTGAAGAGGAGTGAGATGATTAAATGGTTAATGGATGTGAAGTGAAGAGGAGTGAGATGATTAAATGGTTAATGGATGTGAAGTGAAGAGGAGTGAGATGATTAAATGGTTAATGGATGTGAAGTGAAGAGGAGTGAGATGATTAAATGGTTAATGGATGTGAAGTGAAGAGGAGTGAGATGATTAAATGGTTAATGGATGTGAAGTGAAGAGGAGTGAGATGATTAAATGGTTAATGGATGTGATGTGAAGAGGAGTGAGATGATTAAATGGTTAATGGATGTGATGTGAAGAGGAGTGAGATGATTAAATGGTTAATGGATGTGAAGTGAAGAGGAGTGAGATGATTAAATGGTTAACGGATGTGAAGTGAAGAGGAGTGAGATGATTAAATGGTTAACGGATGTGAAGTGAAGAGGAGTGAGATGATTAAATGGTTAATGGATGTGAAGTGAAGAGGAGTGAGATGATTAAATGGTTAATGGATGTGAAGTGAAGAGGAGTGAGATGATTAAATGGTTAATGGATGTGAAGTGAAGAGGAGTGAGATGATTAAAGGGTTAACGGATGTGAAGTGGAGTGAGATGATTAAATGGTTAATGGATGTGAAGTGAAGAGGAGTGAGATGATTAAATGGTTAATGGATGTGAAGTGAAGAGGAGTGAGATGTTTAAAGGGTTAACGGATGTGAAGTGGAGTGAGATGATTAAATGGTTAATGGATGTGAAGTGAAGAGGAGTGAGATGATTAAATGGTTAATGGATGTGAAGTGAAGAGGAGTGAGATGATTAAATGGTTAATGGATGTGAAGTGAAGAGGAGTGAGATGATTAAATGGTTAATGGATGTGATGTGAAGAGGAGTGAGATGATTAAATGGTTAATGGATGTGAAGTGAAGAGGAGTGAGATGATTAAATGGTTAATGGATGTGAAGTGAAGAGGAGTGAGATGATTAAATGGTTAATGGATGTGAAGTGAAGAGGAGTGAGATGATTAAATGGTTAATGGATGTGATGTGAAGAGGAGTGAGATGATTAAATGGTTAATGGATGTGATGTGAAGAGGAGTGAGATGATTAAATGGTTAATGGATGTGAAGTGAAGAGGAGTGAGATGATTAAATGGTTAACGGATGTGAAGTGAAGAGGAGTGAGATGATTAAATGGTTAACGGATGTGAAGTGAAGAGGAGTGAGATGATTAAATGGTTAATGGATGTGAAGTGAAGAGGAGTGAGATGATTAAATGGTTAATGGATGTGAAGTGAAGAGGAGTGAGATGATTAAATGGTTAATGGATGTGAAGTGAAGAGGAGTGAGATGATTAAAGGGTTAACGGATGTGAAGTGGAGTGAGATGATTAAATGGTTAATGGATGTGAAGTGAAGAGGAGTGAGATGATTAAATGGTTAATGGATGTGAAGTGAAGAGGAGTGAGATGTTTAAAGGGTTAACGGATGTGAAGTGGAGTGAGATGATTAAATGGTTAATGGATGTGAAGTGAAGAGGAGCGAGATGTTTAAAGGGTTAACGGATGTGAAGTGAAGAGGAGTGAGATGATTAAATGGTTAATGGATGTGAAGTGAAGAGGAGTGAGATGATTAAATGGTTAATGGATGTGATGTGAAGAGGAGTGAGATGATTAAATGGTTAATGGATGTGATGTGAAGAGGAGTGAGATGTTGAGAGGGTTCAAAGCTGTGCGTGTGGAATGAAAAGCGTGGCATGATGCCACCTGGGTTAAACCATCCACATCTGCACCGACGCTCTAACCACACAACAACACAGTTGGAGAAGAAAGAAGTCAATAAAACAACACACGCGATATTGATGGTGATGCAGCCAGCAGGGGCAGGAGGGGTATGATGTTGGGAAGGGGGCGGTTAGTGGGACATGAACAGGGCAAGAAGAGAGAAGGAGCACGAGGAAGGTGAACTTCTGATGGTGTGAGCAAGGCTCATTTTGGGATTGTGGGTCTGGCAGAGTTGGGCATGGCTGTGGGGTTCGACATGCAGTCCCTCTAATGTGCGTCACAAAATAAATAATCCCCTCCAACCTCCCACTTCTAACTGCACACACACACACACAATTTTAAAAATTGTATAGTATAAAATCGGGGCGGCACGGTGGTGTAGTGGTTAGCGCTGTCGCCTCACAGCAAGAAGGTCCTGGGTTCGAGCCCCGTGGCCGGCGAGGGCCTTTCTGTGTGGAGTTTGCATGTTCTCCCCATGTCCGCATGGGTTTCCTCCGGGTGCTCCGGTTTCCCCCACAGTCCAAAGACATGCAGGTTAGGTTAACTGGTGACTCTAAATTGACCGTAGGTGTGAATGTGAGTGTGAATGGTTGTCTGTGTCTATGTGTCAGCCCTGTGATGACCTGGCGACTTGTCCAGGGTGTACCCCGCCTTTCACCCATAGTCAGCTGGGATAGGCTCCAGCTTGCCTGCGACCGTGTAGGACTGGATAAGCGGCTACAGATAATGGATGGATGGATGGATAGTATAAAATGGAAAAATGTGTATAGAATACAGTAGATTAGATCTAAACAGCACAGAATAGAACAGAATACAATACAGTAGAGTGGATTAGACTTGAGTTGTGTAGAATAAAATAAAAGTTGTTTAGAATGTAATGGATCAGAGTTGTATAGTGTATAATAGAATTGAGCAATAGAATTAATCTTGTACAGTAAAGAATAGAATATATTAGATCTGAATAGAACAGATTACAGTACAAGATTAAGGCAGGGATTACACTGAAAAAAATAAAACAAAACAAAGTGGCAGTAGCAGAACGTAATGCAACGCTCAGACCGTAATAATTCTACGACTCAAACAAAGTTCTGTCTCATTCCTAAGTGATGCAAAGCATTTGTTCCAAACAACAACAACAACAACAAAACTTTTGGAAAAACTGGACACCAGGATGGATTGGATTTTGCTCTCAGTAGTTTTGAGACTGACGGGTGAGGAAAGTAATTCCCCAATTAGTTTTCCCCCAAGGGCCACATTATATCACGCACACCAAGCCAAGGGCTAGAATGTTTCTGTTCTCAACAAAACTGATCCAACCAAGTGAATTTGAACCGAGAAGTTTCCCGGTCAAATTTGCACATTTTCATGCAGGTCATGTTGTTCTTGGTTTAGGACAGTCAATGATTATCTGTGCTGCAGCTTACCACCACTACCTACACCATCACTCCCATCATCACCACCACCTACACCACCACTCCCACCATCACCACCGTCTACACCACCACTCCCACCATCACCACCACCAACACCACCACTCCCTACACCACCACTCCCTACACCACCACTACCTACACCACCATTCCCACCACCTACACCACCACTCCCACCATCACCTACACTACCACCATCACCTCCTACACCACCATTCCCACCATCACCACCACCTACACCACCACTCCCATCACCTACACTACCACCATCACCACCATCTACACCACCACTACTACTATCAACACCAACACTCCCACCATCACCACCTATACCACCACTCCCACCATCACCACTACCTACACCACCATTCCCACCATCACCACCACCTACACCACCACTCCCACCATCATCACCTACACCACCACTCCCACCATCACCACCTACACCACAACCACCATCTACACCACCACTCCTACTATCACCACCAACACTCCCACCATCACCACCATCACCACCACCACTACCTACACCACCACTCCTACTAACACCACACTTTTACCACAAGAGTTATCACCACCATTGGTGTTCACTGGTGGTGAACACCACAGTCTACACCACCACTATTATCATTAGCACTATCACCACCACTACTCCCTCTATCACCACCACTACCACCACCACTACTTGTGCTCGTGTGCATGCGTGTTTGTGTATTATTGTGAGTGTGCTAGTGCTTATGCTCCCCCTGCTTATAAACCCTCTCTGAAGAGGGTTTACACTTTATTTTAGTGAGGCCCATAAATTCAAAACTAGAGAGAGAGAGAGACTCTTGAAGAGAATGATTTAAAAACAAATAGAACTCAATGCTGCCACCTCCAACAAGTCTTGTCCATTTTGTTATTAACGTGTACAACTGAAATACCATCCATCCATCCATCCATCCATCCATCCATTATCTATAGCCGCTTATCCTGCAACTGAAATACCCTTAAAATATTTCCAAACTTTTAAAGAAAAACTATTTCAGACATTTGACCTTGCTGTGACCATAACCCTGACTGGATTAAATCCAAAATCTAATCAAACCTTCAAACAGTTATTCTTCAGATATTGCACTAATGAGGATCTCAGATGGACACGCAGACGGACAAATCAAAACATAATGCCTCCACCACTTCCTCCTCCAGTACTGTATTAATGTGTGTGTGTCTAGGTTCTGTTTGCGCTGAATCAGACGCTGCGGCAGCATGAAGGTGTGCGTGAGGGAAGTGTTCAGGGTCCCTTCACCACCGAGGACCTCATCACACACTACAACTGTGGAGACCTCAGTGCCATCATCTTCAACCACGACTCCTCCCAGGTACACACACACACACACACCTTTTGTGAAGGAGTTATTTCAGAACTAGACTTTAGAAATCCAGCTGGAAAATTGCAGCATCACACTGGAATTTCAGGAGAGGCTCTGGAACGTACTTGAGGAAAAAAATGAAATAAAGCTTCCAGAGAAATTTGTGACTTTCTGCCGTAGTCATAGAGACAACCAATGAGACATATTTTACACTCACTCACTCACTATGAGTAAGTGCTTTGTCCTGTTCAGGGTTTCAGTGGATCAAGAGTTTCTCTTGGGAACATAGGGGATGAGACTGGAATACACTGGGAATGGGACTCCAGTGAATTTCAGGAAACACTCTCTCATTTACACCGAGGGGAAATTTAATGTAGCCAATCTACACAACATGCTGGGATGTTTTTGGAAGGTGGGAGGAAACCAGTGTTGTAGTTGAGTCACTAAACCTCGAGTCCGAGTCCAGTCTTGAGTCCCCAGTGTTCAAATCTGAGTCAAGTCCAAGTCATTAAAGAAAATTTCGAGTCGAGTCCACTATTGATCCGAGTCAAGTCCACGAACAAGACTCCATCCGCACCATTTGACGGTGTCTGTTGTTGCCTTTATGTGAAAGCGTCTCTGCTACTGTGTTGGACTAACATTCCTGCTCGACTGTTCCATTTTAGTTAATAGACTACAGATACAAAGCTTGTTCATTGCTCAGTAAGCCCCGCCCACTATCAACAGGGCAAATAACATGAGAGAGGGTTAACACTCACTAGTTCATTGCTCAGCAAGCCCTGCTATCAACAGGGCAATGAACATAGCATGTCACTTCCTTCTCTGGGTGGAGTCTTACCAAATGACGATTGAAGTTCGAGGTTGTCCCCGTCGTCTCCTCGATAGTTCTTCTACATATGGAACACATAGCAGTGCATTTTTTTCCCACTGCAAGAGAAGTCTGTAGAAGCAAAGCGGACAATCCTAGGGGCGTCTCTCCAGGCATTTTAGTGCTGTTAGCGTTAGTTTGTTCCTGAACATGACGTATGAAATTCTTTTGCACAAAATTAGTATAGAAATGAATGTAGATATAAATATCTTATGCCAAATTATTATAGCATGTTACAAAAAATAAAGAAAAAATCCGAGTCCTCGTTTCCAATTTATGAGTCCAAGTCCGAGTCATCAGTGCTGAAGTCCAAGGCAAGTCACGAGTCGTTAAAATTAGGGCACAAATCCTGGACTCGAGTACGACAAACCTGGAGGAAACTGGAGAACCTGGAAGAAACCCACACAGAGACAGGGACAACTTTTGGAATTCCGCACAAACAGTCGGAGGATCCAACCGTGAATCCTGGCACTGTGGCGCAGCATTCCCCCTTTCCCTTTCCATCTGCTGTCATTAGTTGTCTTTCGCTCTTAATAACTTTAATTACTAACTTTGTTACATGAAGCTGTTATTTGTATGAACTTTTGAACTAAAATGAAAGAAAGAGAGAGAGAGAGAGAGAGAGAGAGAGAGACAGAGAGAGAGAGAGAGACACACACATCCTGTAAAATGATATTTGGATGCTAACAGTATGGCAGGTCATTCATCATTGTCTACACACACACACACACACACACACAACACACACAACATGAATAGTGCGCGGCTCCAGTGTGCTCCGGTTTTATTGTGATAATGCGCAGCTCAGTTAGGAATCTCTCACATAAACACACACACACACACACACACACACGGTGCTGTCTCACTGCTTAGACTTTATGTCTCTTTCGACCTCACTGTCTTCTTTCTTTTAAATTCAGTCCAATCCAACAGGACACATCATACTTTTTATCCTTTTATAGTTACATTTAATGTTGTAGAACATCAGAGAGACAAGTTATCGTGGATGTTATAGCAGCTATAAAGTCGTTCTCTGAGCAGTTAATAATTAATAACAACAAGAACAAAATGCAGCTTGTCATGTTACCGATAAACCATAAAGTATAAACTCCTCAACTGTGTCAGAAAAGTTACAGCTTTACTTCTGACTGTTACGAAGTGCTGACGCTGGAGACTCCTTCCAGAAATGTGACAGAAAACTTCACCAGCTCAACAATTATACACATTAACGAGCTGTTACTATAGAAACCTGAATGAGCAACACGGAGCCACTCTCCTGTGGACCCACCACCCGCAGGAGGTGCCGTAAGGGTCCGGTGCATTGTGGATCGGGTGGCAGCCAAAGGCAGAGGCCCTGGCGTACTGATCCCCAGCTGACAAAACTGGCTTTTGGGACATGGAATGTCACCACTCTGGTGGGAAAGGAGCCTGAGCTTGTGCGGGAGGTTGAGCGGTACCGACTAGATATAGTTGGGCTCATCTCAACGCATAGCTTGGGCTCCAGAACCAATTTCCTGGAGAGAGGTTGGACTCTCTTCTATTCTGGAGTTGCCAAGGGTGAGCGGCACCGGCAGGGGTGGGGCTATTGGTAGCCCCCCAGTTTGGCGCGCTAACATCAGAGTTCTCCCCAGTGAATGAGAGGGTCGTTTCCCTGCGCCTTCGGGTTGGGGAACGGTCGCTGATTATCATTTGCGCTTATGCGCCAAATGGTAGTTCGGAGTACCCGGCCTTCTTGGAGTCCTTGAGTGGGGTGCTAGACAGTGCACCATGAGGGGACTCCATTATTTTACTGGGGGACTTCAATGCTCATGTGGGCAATAACAGTGAGACCTGGAGGGGTGTGATTGGGAGGAACGGCCTGCCTGATCTGAACCCGAGTGGTGTTCAGTTGTTGGACTTTTGTGCCATGCACCGTTTGGCCATAACGAACACCATGTTCGAGCATAAGGGTGTCCATAAGTGTACGTGGCACGAGAACACCCTAGGCCGCAGATTGATGATTGACTTTGTAGTTGTTTCATCTGATCTGCGACCATATTTCTTGGACACTCGGGTGAAGAGAGGAGCAGAGCTGTCAACTGATCACTACCTGGTGGCGAGCTGGATCAAATGGTGGGGGAGGAGGCCGGACAGACTGGGCAGGTTCAAACAAGTAGTGAGGGTATGCTGGGAACGTCTGGCGGAAGCTCCCGTCTGGCGGATATTCACTGTCACATCCAGCAGAGCTTCAAGTGCATACTGGGGGAGGATGGGGACATTGAGTCCGAGTGGACCATGTTCCGCATCTCCATTGCTGAGGCAGCCATGCAGAGCTGTGGCTGCAAAATTGTTGGTGCCTGTCGTGGCGGTAATCCTGTGGTGAGGGGAGCCGTCAAGCTGAAGAAGGAGTCCTATTGGGCTTGGTTAGCCTGTGGGTCTCCAGAGGCAGCTGACAGATACTGACGGGCCAAGCGGAATACAGCTCTGGCAGTCACTGAAGCAAAAACTTGGGTGTGGGAAGAGTTCGGAGAGTCCATGGAAAGTTTCTTTTGGTCGGCCTTGAAGAGATTCTGGCAAACTGTCCTGTGGCTCAGGAAAGGAAAACAATGCTCTGTCCCTACTGTTTACAGTGAGGATGGAGTGCTGTTGACCTCAACTAGGGACATTATCCAACAGTGGAAGGAATACTGAGGATCACCTCAATCCAACCTTCATGTTGTCTGAGGAGGACGCAGAGTCTGAGGGTGCTTGGGAGGACTCTCCTATCACAGGGGCTGAGGTTGCCGAGGTGGTTAAAAAGCTCCTCGGTGGCCTGGCTACGGGGGTGGATGACATTCGTCCTGAGTTCCTGAAGGCACTGGATGTTGTTGGGCTGTCTTGGCTGACACACCTCTTCAACATTGTGTGGAGGTTGGGGACAGTGCCTCTGGATTGGCAGACTGGGGTGGTGGTCCCCCTTTTTAAAAAGGGGGACCGGAGAGTGTGTTCCAACTATAGGGGGATCACACTTCTCAGCCTCCCTGGGAAAGCCTATGCTGGGGTGCTGGAGAGGACAGTCCGGTCGATAGTTGAACCTTGGATTCAGGAAGAACAATGCAGTTTTTGTCCTGGTCGTGGAACACTGGACCAGCTCTTTACCCTTGCAAGGGTACTGGAGGGTGCATGGGAGTTTGCCCAATCGGTCTACATGTGTTTTGTGGACCTGGAGAAGGCTTACGACCGTGTCCCTCATGGTGCCCTGTGGGGGGTGCTTTGGGAGTATGGGGTTCAGGGCCCACTACTGCAGGCCATTGGGTCCCTGCATGACCGGAGCAGGAGTTTGGTTCGCATTGCCGGCAGTAAGTCAGACTCGTTCCCGGTGCATGTTGGACTCTGCCAAGGCTGTCCTTTGTCACCGGTTCTGTTCATAACTTTTATGGACAGAATTTCTAGGCACAGTCAAGGGGCGGAGGGTGTCTGGTTTGGTGGAATCAGGATCACGTCTCTGCTTTTTGCGGATGATGTGGTCCTGTTGGCTTCATCAATCTGTGACTTACAGCATGCGCTGGGACGGTTTGCAGCCGAGTGCGAAGCGGCTGGGATGAGGATCAGCACCTCCAAGTCCATGGCCATGGCGCTCAGCCGGAAACAGGTGGAGTGCCTACTCCAGGTCAGGGGGGAGTTGCTACCTAAAGTGGAGGAGTTTAAGTATCTTGGGGTTTTGTTCACGAGTGAGGGTAAGGGGGAGCAAAAGTTGGACAGAAGGATCAGGGCAGCGTCCGCAGTGATGCGGACGCTAAACCGGTCTGTTCTGGTAAAGAGACAGCTGAGCCAAAAGGCAAAGCTCTCAATTTACTGGTCTGTCTACATTCCCACTCTCACCTATGGTCACAAGCTATGGTTAGTGACTGAAAGAATGAGATCGTGGATACAAGTGGTAGAAATGAGTTTTCTCCACAGGGTGGCTGGACTCTCCCTTAGAGACAGGGTGAGAAGCTTGGTCATTCGGGAGAGACTCGGAGTAGAACCGCTGCTCCTCCACATTGAAAGGAATCAGTTGAGGTGGTTTGGGCACCTTGTTAGGATGCCCTCTGGATGCCTCTCAAGGGAGGTTTTCCAGGCATGCCCCACCCGGAGGAGACCCCGGGGCAGACCCAGGACACGCTGGAGAGATTACATCTCTCAGCTGGCCTGGGAACGCCTTGGTATTCCCCCAGAAGAGCTAGTGGAGGTGGCCGGGGAGAGGGAAGTCTGGGCTGCTCTGCTTAGGCTGCTATCCCCACGACCCAGATCCGGATAAGCGGTAGAAGATGGATGGATGGATACTATAGAAACGCTAAAGTATTCGATCGAGCGCATTAATATAAACCCTGTGATTTGTAGCTGCATCTTTTGTACCTCAAAATTGACTCAACAATGGTGTGATGTAATGTTTAGCTCATCTGGCCACAAGGCCGGTTGTCAGGGCGTGGCGTCTGTCTGTCCATCGTCCACAATCCAGTTAAATCGTATCTCCTCCGTCAGTTCTACACATATTTCTGTTCCGGTTGTTTTGTTTGAAAGAACTCATCACTCCGCACAAAACTTGGTCATGGTTTTTGTCAAATTTTTTGCTAACGAGTTACTAATTAGGCCAAATTAACGAATTTTCCAGGCCTCTCACAAGAATTTTTTTATCTTGTCTCTGACTTCTCATCCAATTCCAGTTCCAATCGATGTTTTGGGTCGATCTTCCCTTGAAGAACAAAACTTGGTTGTTTATTTGTTGATTTTCCTGTTGTAATTTGTTGCAATTTGTTTACAACTTTGTTTATTTCCAGTTAAATCGTATCTCCTTCATCAGTTCTCAATGGATTTCAATTCTGATTGTTTCGTTTGAAAGAACTCAAACTTCTGCACCACACTTGGTCATTGTTCATCAATTTTTTGCTAACGGACTGCTAATTAGGTCACGCTAACGAGTTTTGGGACTTTTCATTAGAATTGTATTTCCTCTCTCGTTTCTCATCCGATTTCAGTTCTGATCAATGTTTTGGGTCGATCTTCCCTTGAGGAACACAACTTGGTAATTTGTTTGTTGATTTTCCTGTTGTAAACAATTTGTTTACAACTTTGTTTATTTTCAGTTAAATCATATCTCCTCCCTCCTTCAGTTCTCAACGGATTTCAGTTCTGATTGTTTTATTTGAAAGAACTCGACTTTCTGTACAACACTTGATTGCTGTATTGTCATTTTTTTGCTAACAAATTAGTCATTAGGTCTATTTAACACATTTTCTTCTGACTAGAATTGTATCTCCTCTCTCATTTATTATGCAAATTCAGTTCTGATCGATGTTTTGGATCGATCTTCCCTCGGGGAACAAAATTTAGGAAATCCTTTGTTGATTTTTTCTGTTGTAAACAATTTGTCGTGGAGGTTGGTCCTCTTTCACATTGTCACATTTCAGTTCTGTTGGATGTTTTGGCTGTCATGGTTGTTTTAATTTCAGGCCAGATGAGCTCCTACGCCCTTGATGTTCTGGTTCTTCAAGTCTAACATTTCACTTCTCTCTCTCTGTTTGTCTCTCAGCTCCCTCACTTCCTGAACAGTTCTCTGCTGGATCACGAGCGTTCCACAGCGCAGCAGATCGACAGCTACCTTCGCCAGGAGCTCATCTACAAGCGCAACGAGCGAATGGCACACCGCGTCTCCACCATCCTTCAGAGGAGCCCCTCCCAGAGTTTCTTCTTCGCCTTTGGCGCCGGTGAGTTTCCACATGCAGCTTCTCAAATGGGTTTCGTTTCTCCCCTAACAAAGCCGTACACATCGCCTTGTCATGTCTCGGATATTACTTTGTTTTCTTGTCTTGCTTTAGCACAAGGAAAATCTCTGAACCGCACTGGTATTTCAGACTTCTGGCAGCGGAATAAACACTTTAAGCTTGACATATGGTGTTAATTTTGTTTTAGAAATGCTCACTGGTTATCTTTTTGAAGAAAACTAAACAAAACAATAATAATGAAATAGTAAATCACCATTCAAACAGAGGCCACTGGACGAAGATGGACATTTTTTTCCCTTCTTGTGCTATATAACAGAAATAATTAAGACATGCTGAGGACACTGCACGACCCGAGAAAACGGTTTGACATTTAATCACATTTCAAGTGCCTGTGAAATCAAAATTGGAGTTTCAGAGCTTTTTGTTCTTTTCCATTAGTGGAGTGATGTTCTTCTTTTAATTTTATAGTTTGTAATTTCTGGGAAATTTATTAAAAATGATGATCACTCATTTATTTTATATAGACCTGAGTGTTGTACTGGGAAATACACCTCATCTCATCTCATTATCTGTAGCCGCTTTATCCTGTTCTACAGGGTCGCAGGCAAGCTGGAGCCTATCCCAGCTGACTACAGGCGAAAGGCGGGGTACACCCTGGACAAGTCGCCAGGTCATCACAGGGCTGACACATAGACACAGACAACCATTCACACTCACATTCACACCTACGCTCAATTTAGAGTCACCAGTTAACCTAACCTGCATGTCTTTGGACTGTGGGGGAAACCGGAGCACCCGGAGGAAACCCACGCGGACACGGGGAGAACATGCAAACTCCGCACAGAAAGGCCCTCGCCGGCCACGGGGCTCGAACCCAGGACCTTCTTGCTGTGAGGCGACAGCGCTAACCACTACACCACCGTGCCGCCCGGGAAATACACCACTCGTGTTTTTCATCCGAGCTCCATCCGAGATATGATTCATCCGACTCCATCCTTGATTATTTATAATTGCTGGAATTCTAAAGAACTTATAAGTCCCCTTGTCTCGAATACAGTTGTACCCGCATCCAGTTACAGCACAGAGCATCAGCATAGCGAAGAAACAAAAGCAATTCTTGAACGTAACAACGTCTCGAGCATTTCTTCTATAGTAAATGTGCGCCGTGTGAGTTTGTGTATATCCTCCAACATGGCCGACTTCCAGTTCAAAGCCTCATGCATAATTAGCTATGACATCACGTGCAAACGGAGATCGGCGCCACCGTGATTAGTACTGGGACGGGAACCTGCCTGGGAAGACCAGGTCCTCCTGGTACAGAAGTCACTTTGACATTGGTATGCAAATTAAAACTGACAATAAATAAAGGGATAAAAATATCATATAAAACTCAAACAAAATGGTGGTAAAATTAGCTGTTAAAATTAACATAACACAACTGATGTGGAAAAAAAAGAAACCCAAAATAACGTGTTTTATTATAGAACTTTTTTTTTTGCCTGCAATAAAAATCCAGTCACACACACACGCTCACACACACACACACACACACACACACACACACACACACACACACACACACACACACACACACACAGAGAGAGAGAAAGAGAGAAAGAAATTACAAGTTACTTAACAAAAAACAATCCTAAATGTCAATACTAAATGTCAAGGCAATCAGAGCAATCCTGTCCTCATATGATATAAATAAAAATGGAGTTGGACAAGGAGCTGTGGTTGGAAAAACACGGACGTGTCCTGGAGTTCTCGTACGCCTCTTTGCCATTTTACTTTCTTTCTTCCAGCTCTGTAATTGTTTGTTTCCTGCATTAGCCATTAAGACGCTTTCAGTCATTGCCACCACCCGATCTGCACTGATGGTCTGGTTTTGGCACGTGTGCACATCTTATAACAGTTTACACCACAGCTCCGTTAGAACTGACTGTGTGTGTCAGCTTTCTTTAGGATCCTCGACACAGCTTTAGAGCAAGTCGCGTCAAAGATTTAGCATATTCACTGTTTAGTGTACCCGTTGAGTTAGTGCAGAATAGGGAGAATTAGGAGTTAGTGCAGAATTAGGCGGAAACCATGACCTAATGGGGCGGCACGGTGGTGTAGTGGTTAGTGCTGTCGCCTCACAGCAAGAGGGTCCGGGTTCGATCCCCATGGCCAGCGAGGGCCTTTCTGTGTGGAGTTTGCATGTTCTCCCCGTGTCTGCGTGGGTTTCCTCCAGGTGCTCCGGTTTCCCCCACAGTCCAAAGACATGCAGGTTAGGTTAACTGGTGACTCTAAATTGACCGTAGGTGTGAATGTGAGTGTGAATGGTTGTCTGTGTCTATGTGTCAGCCCTGTGATGACCTGGCGACTTGTCCAGGCTGTACCTCGCCTTTTGCCCGTAGTCAGCTGGGATAGGCTCCAGCTCGCCTGCGACCCTGTAGGACAGGATAAAGTGGCTAGAGATAATGAGATGAGATGAGATGGCCTAATGGTTAGAAAAGCAGCTTTGGGACCAAAAGGTTGCTGGTTTGATTCCCTGGACCAGCAGGACTGGTTGAAGTGCCTTTGAACAAGATGCTTAACCCCCAAGTGTGGTGGCGTACCTTGTGTCTGATTAGCCAAAGTAAAACTGATGATGTGATTATCAGTTCGGGCAGGTAACATGGCCATTAAAACAAGAAGACAGAGTCATCTATATCCCTGCCCTATATACCAAGATATTATTTGTCACATTTTTCAAGTTGTGCTGCAGGAAACCAGCCCTACCTCTTTATACTGACAACCCATGGCATAAACCCACCGGACTTTTAGTCCAGCTCAGCTAAAAATGTAAATTTCTCACATTTCTTAGTATCAAAAGGCACATAAACATTACTTAATCAACACATATACCAACTTTCAAGACCGTACCACTCATAGTTTTCAAGTTCTGCTCCGGAAACAAAACCGACCCCTAAGACTAACCTGAGAGACTAAGTCTGAAATTGTTTCTATAGAAACATGAAAAATTAAAATTTCTCAAATTTCTTAGTATGAAAAGGCACATCTACATCACCTTGTTAACATGTATAAAAAGATTCAAATCCGTATCATGAATAGTTTTGGATATATGCTCCAGAAACGAACATTGCTCTTAGAAACTAAGTCAAAATCTATTTTTTATATAAAAATTTGAAAAATACTTTTTTTTTTTCAAAAATCCAAAAAGTAGCAAAAGGCACCAGTTCACGTGTTGCTTGATATGCGTACAAAGTTTCATGAAAATATCTTCAGTAGTTTTAAACATATGGCCCGGAAACGAAAACATGACCAGACGGACAGACAGCCGGATGGACGGATGGAACCCGTTTCTATATCCCTCGTCATACTTCGTTTGGGCAGGGGATAAAAAGAATAGAGAAGCATTGATACAGATCCTGGTCTCGAGTACCAGTCTGAAACTGGACAAGTGTGATTATTTAAGCAATATCACATGAGCAGGAGTGCTGCTGGACTGAAAATCAGCACAGCTGTACATAGGGGAAGCCCATGTCCTAAAGGTTAAAGAAGCAGCTTTGGGACCAAAAGGTTGCCGGTTTGATTCCCTGGACCAGCAGGAATGGCTGAAGTGCCCTTCAGCAAGGCACCTGCTCCCCAGGCTGCTCTGGGTATGTTGTATGTCAGGTCTTTGAGGGGAAACCAGAGACTGTACTGTCTGAATAGGATTGTCTGGGAGAGGTGGCTCAGTACCCTGAACAAACTCCTGTTTTGTGAAAACAATTGGTTTCATTACCAATTAGACTACCTCTGTGATGATCTTTAACGTCTTATCCATAGATGAGCAAATTACAGCACCACCTACGAAGATCCAAAATGAAAGAATGATTGTTTTGTGAGACAAGTGACAGCTGGCGGTTATGTGACAGAAAGAAGATTTAAACACGTGCCTGCTGACACCCAGGAAGTCCACTGCCAGATCCATCCATCCATCCATCCATCCATCCACCATCTGTAGCTGCTTATCCTGTACAGGGTCACAGGCGAGCTGGAGCCTATCCCAGCTGACTACGGGCGAAAGGCGGGGTACACCCTGGACAAGTCGCCAGGTCATCACAGGGCTGACACATAGACACAGACAACCATTCACACTCACATTCACACCTACGGTCAATTTAGAGTCACCAGTTAACCTAACCTGCATGTCTTTGGACTGTGGGGGAAACCGGAGCACCCGGAGGAAACCCACACGGACACGGGGAGAACATGCAAACTCCGCACAGAAAGGCCCCCATCAGCCACTAGGCTCGAACCCGGACCTTCTTGCTGTGAGGCGACAGTGCTAACCACTACACCACCGTGCCACCCTCATTGCCAGATCCACTAGCATTCATTGGAGTTCAGGAGGAACCACAACCAGTTTTGGCTCCTACTCCTCTACTGTTTGTTGCAGCGGGGCCCCTCCAGCCTGGAGGCTCCTTGCTAGTGATGCTGGGTGACTGAATGTAGCCCATTTACGGCGGCTCTACACTTTGTTGTGTAGCCTCCCACATAGTCTATGTACACAATTGCAGCCTAATAAATATAAACATAAACAAACATTTACAATGTCAAAATCAACATAGCTGAAATTAAATAACGAACTCACTGACCACATCAGGAATCTCTACCACCATGTGCTGCAGGCCAGGAAACTGCTCTGCTGTACCACAGGTTGTAAAATGTTATAAGAATGTTGGGGGACGTTACAGAACAGTGATATATGTGATCCAAGCATTACATTACAGGCATTTAGCAGATACTTTTATCCAGAGCGACATACAACGTACCCAGAGTAACCTGGGGGTTTGGTGCCTTGCTCAAGGGCACTTCAGCCACTCTTGCTGGTCCAAGGAATCAAACCAGCAACCTTTTGGTCCCAAAGCTGTATCGCTAACCATTAGGCCATGGCTTACTCCAGTTAGCTATGAGTTTTTCATTTTCAGCAATCAGAAAACTGCTAAGATTGCTATCTCCCCCTTTTAAGAACATCTCTGGTTCAAACCAGCCACATGTACACTTGTCTCAGAATCGGATTGTGGTTTCATATTTTTTTTAAAGCTTAAACAGGAAGGACTGTGCTGCCACCCTGATACACTCCCAACCAGGGGTGTAGTGGGCGTGGTACGCGGGGGTACGCCGTCCACCCACTTTTCCCGAGGTGAGATTCAAAAAAAAAAAAGTCATTCAATGGCCTGAGTTTATACGCTCTACAGTAAGTGACACGTGCCTTTGTGCTCATCATCAATGCCCCCCCCCCAGTCGAACGTTATGTAAAACGTAGCGACGCAAAGTAGAATGCATTCTAAACGCAGCCGAGATATTAGAATTATGTAAACGGTTGACTCCGCCATTTTAATGTTGCTTCGACCAACTAGAGAGCTTCGACAGAATGGCCGATCAAGGGGAAAATGACTCGACAGGAAAGACTCAGCAGAAAAACATCGATTTTTATTTCAGAAAAAGCATTCCGACACCGGCGACACCAAATCCAGCGACCTTGAGTGAGCCACCATCACCAATCATAACCAGTCACACACACTCTCTCTCTCTCTCTCTCTGTGTGTGTGTGCGATTTCCGGGCGTTCATGGTAGCAGCACCGAGAGGGCAACAGAACTGATATAATCGCCTGCCTGGTCATCCTTACGCAGATCATTTCACCACATACTGTATTATATATCTCATCTCATCTCATTATCTGTAGCCGCTTTATCCTTCTACAGGGTCGCAGGCAAGCTGGAGCCTATCCCAGCTGACTACGGGCGAAAGGCGGGGTACACCCTGGACAAGTCGCCAGGTCATCACAGGGCTGACACATAGACACAGACAACCATTCACACTCACATTCACACCTATGGTCAATTTAGAGTCACCAGTTAACCTAACCTGCATGTCTTTGGACTGTGGGGGAAACCGGAGCACCCGGAGGAAACCCACGCGGACACGGGGAGAACATGCAAACTCCACACAGAAAGGCCCTCGCTGGCCCCGGGGCTCGAACCCAGGACCTTCTTGCTGTGAGGCGACAGCGCTAACCACTACACCACCGTGCCGCCTGTATTATATATATGATTTGAAATTCATAATCTTTGTGGCCTTCCTGTTTAGTGTTTTATTGTACATCCAAAAATGTGAAATGACAATAAATTTAAAGAAATACTCAAGTCTTTAAGAAGGAGTGCATGGTAGGGCTTAACCCAATGGCTGCATGTCATGTATTTTGTATACGCAGGTGCCTCAATCGCGCCAGACTAAATGCTTGATTTATTCGATTGGTGCCTTTTATAATAAATTTCAGCCCATTGCTGGTTTGTATGCGATGTGAGTGAGTGACGTGACTTTTTTTGAACTTCTGGACACATGCTGTAGCTGTTGCCACGGCAGTAAGCAGGCTAGTAAAAATATCGAATTCCGAATGCAGCTCGGCTCAAATGAACATGAATCGAACATGAACAAAGGTGTTTGTGTATCATAATTTCCAATATTTTGGCTTCACGCCTGATAGTCCATGTTAAACCTATGCAAGGTTTATGTTGAGTTCCAGCAGCAGAGTGGTGCTGTTTACGACGATGCATTCGGAAGGAGAAGGCGAATTTGTTCCTCTTTAGCCATTTCGGCATATTTATTGGAGACAAAATAAACCGCGGCTTTTCGCCATAACAGTTGGGCTGTACTGACAAACACGAATGAAAATTGCACACATAAAAATGTCTGAAAAAAAGTGTCTTCTTGTGCCCTCTTGTGTTGTTAAAAGAACGTAACATTTATACAAATCATTCATACCAAACACAGGCGACCAAACAAAGGCTACCGCTTCTGACATGATATCAAATCGATGACTTCACGAATCACTTACCCCCACTTTAAAAATCTCCACTGCACCACTGCTCCCAACCCCAAATGATGCTAACGACGCTGTGAGCTTAGCAAGCCACATTAATTGCTCAACTCCTCTGACATTCACCTGTCAAATCTTGTTAGCATAGCGGTACTGCAGAAAGTTGCTTCCTAATGCTAACCAGGCAGGTACTGCACAGCCGCAATCTGTGCGCCATATGCTGTTTGGTATTTCTGCTCAAATGGCAGAAAGCTCTGCTTAATATTATATCAATGAAGGCGAACGTAGCTTCCAATTCTGCAAGCGGGTAATGCGTTAATGTCCTTTAGAGTACGTTTGGCTTTTGTTTGGAGTCCAAACAGGAAGAAACTCAACAGGACACAAATATCCAGCGATGCTTCCCAGACTTACACAAGCACACAGATAAGAGCAAGCTCTTCAGAAATGCTGTTTCAGTTAGCGTTCCTCGCTAATGGAGCTAATGCTTCCTGAAGGGTTGCAGTCAGATCTACTGACAGTTCTACTTCAAATCTTCAAACTGATCTGTCTCGAGGTTCCCAAAAGCATTGCAGCACAAAGATCATCGTTAAGTGGTAGAGTGAGCAGCACAATGAATGCTCTCTCTCTCTCTCTCTCTCTCTCTCTCTCCTAGTTAAAGGTTCTGACTGCAAAGTCATCTGAAATTTTAAAATGTCTTCATTTTCCATGGTATCTTTCTCTGTCTCGCAAGAACAATATCATGTGGACGAATGAGATGTGATCATTTTGATCATCCTGAGGGTCGCTTTTCTCTGTTTTGGGACCCTCTTGAGGTAAACAGTACGGCCCTACGGAAACAGGAAACAGCCAAATATGAGGGAGGAGCTTTAACTAATTAGCATAACTATGGAACTGCATCACACCAAGATGGCGACGCCTCCAAGAAAACATCGTGACTCGGGGTCGACCCTTGGAGAGTTTTGAGTCGCAGGGATTTGTGTAATTTGTGGTTGACGTTTGCGAATAAATCCTTGAAACAAAAGATGAATATTTCTATCTTTTCTCTGTTCCTGCTTTTGTGTTCTCATTTCTCTCTCTGTAAGATCAAAACATTAGGTGTAGAACTCCATCATCGGCTTGCTACCGTGGACTCAAGCCCATGCACTCTCAGATTCTAAGGTAGCTAAGCACGAGCTAGAATGATTTAGTTATCTGTCCAGAAAAATGACACGCCATCTAACCTTGCTCTATCTTGCAGTTGCACTCACTGGCAGGCTTTCCTTTTCTTTCCTGCTGGAGGGAGAGCCGAGTCCACCATGTTCGCCCACGCCGACTTGTTTTGGTTAAAAGCAGGTCAAACACACCCCCTGGTGGTCACATGATGTGATATTGTTGCTCACTTGCTTCGGCGATCTCTGGAATCGTAAAAGGTGGGATGCTTTTTATCTCGACAAAACATTGACACACACAGGATACACGGTGTGTGCGTGGAGCAGCGAAACATCTCGAAACTCCAACTGCAACAGAAACGGCACATTTTACCCCGAATTCAACTTTGCAGTCAGAACCTTTAAGGTGTTTTTAGCGTTAAGAGGCTTTTTTGAAACCCACCGATGACCCTTTGTGCTGTTGAGCCAGAGAGAGAGCGAGAGAGAGAGAGAGAGAGAGGATGTACTTTAGGTGTACATGCTATATCTGGTATATTTAAAATTTTTATTTTTCTTACAAACCTGAAAAAAATGGTCGAACTCTATTCTTAATAAGCATTAGCTGTGCACAAGGATAGCTAGCTTCCTCTGGGTCATTAGCATGCTTCCTAGCTAATGTTAGCAAGTAAGCTAGTTGGAAAGCAAATTAATTTTATATTTATTAAATATATTTAAAACAACAAGGGCGGCATGGGGGCGGCACGGTGGTGTAGTGGTTAGCGCTGTCGCCTCACAGCAAGAAGGTCCTGGGTTCGAGCCCCGTGGCCGGCGAGGGCCTTTCTGTGTGGAGTTTGCATGTTCTCCCCGTGTCCGCGTGGGTTTCCTCTGGGTGCTCCGGTTTCCCCCACAGTCCAAAGACATGCAGGTTAGGTTAACTGGTGACTCTAAATTGAGCGTAGGTGTGAATGTGAGTGTGAATGGTTGTCTGTGTCTATGTGTCAGCCCTGTGATGACCTGGCGACTTGTCCAGGGTGTACCCCGCCTTTCGCCCGTAGTCAGCTGGGATAGGCTCCAGCTTGCCTGCGACCCTGTAGAACAGGATAAAGCGGCTACAGATAATGAGATGAGATGAGAGATTTAAAACAACACTAGTTGACCAAAGTGCTATATGTAAACAAGTGCTTCTTTTCTGTTTGCGGAGTTTTTCTCAGCGTAACACAGGTATTTTTTGTCCAAAGTGTGACCAGGTGTGTGTTGTATATTGACTTAGACACTCTCTCGCTCTCATGCACACACATACACACACTTGTGCTTTAGATCAGTTTCACACAACAGTCATAGATGTAAGTAACAATTCTTACATTCCTGGTCTCCGTGAATGTGGACTGTGAGATGGAGTCATCATATTTCTACACTGGCTATGTTTTGTTAGTGAAAGTGAAAATAAATTTGTGGATCTGTTCGGATCCGCTCCAAAATTTTACCGGTTCTTCCTTGGGCCGTGCTTCACCCTTCCATCAAGTTTCAGTGAAATCCGGTTGGTAGGTTGTGCTCAGTTCTGCATACAGAAAAACAAACAAACTGCACAGAAAACATAACCTCCTTGGTGCAGGTAAAGATACACCAAATAGTCAAATCAGGATACTGGACAGATGGACGGATATTCTGTATTTACACACAATAAAAGAGGAACTGTAAACGTGACTCAATTCTGTTTTAATTCTATCGCGCTTTTAAAGTGACACGGGTCGATGTGCTGGTTCAGGAATCGTTTAATCCAATCCCCTTTCTGAATTGTTTGAGCTGATACTCATCCCCATAGCTGGTATGCTTCATCTTGTTTCAGTGCATTTTATTTCTTAATGCATGCGGCACGTCCTAAACCACTCGCTCAGCAGCCAGTTCGGAAAAGTCACGTGAGGTCATGTGTGGGTCAGAGGTCGCGACCATGGAGCCACAGCAAATATGGCGGATCGCCCAGATCGAACGAAGACTCCTAAATCGAGACAAAAACTGACGATTTTAAGGAAGTATGTTGCATTGTCAGAGGCAAAACGTGCCAGAAAAGAGGGAAAAAACACGGCAGACAAGCCGAGTAAATATTTCTGGCCAGATTTCCCGATGGAGGGTCAAAAAAAAGGCAAAAACAATCGCGGCATCTGATGCCAACTTTGCCAAGATGCTGCTGGACAGGTGAGTGACAACAGAGTTTGCACTTTGAGAAACATCATGAAAACTTGAACTTTTTATTAAAAGATAAAGTATTAAACACTGTTAGGCTGCCGGTTCCACCATGTTTGTTGTGACGCTACTCATTATAATATTATAATGAGGATAAACTTCGGCCGTTTTCGTACCCGAGTGTAAACGTTAGCACACGGTGTTTTTCCAGCTCATTCTCCTTGACAGGCATGAGGCAGCAGGCAATACAGTGTGTGATTCAAGTACCTCGCGGTTATTCTAGCTCCACAGGGTACTATTCGTCTTTTTAATAGATCAACCTGCGTCACTTTAACAACAAACATCGTCACAAAGCAGCTTTACAGAAATCCGGATGATGACTAATGAAAAAGCGAGAGTGGTGAAGAAAAACTCCCTGAGATGACATGAGGAAGAAGACTTGAGATATATATTTTTAAGGAACTAAAGAGTTCCCTCGCAGTTCCTGCTTTACGTTCCCCAAAACAAACAAACAAACAAACAAACAAACAAACAAATATGGACTGTGGTTGTTTGTGGAGATTCCTGGGACTCGATCCCAGGAACACTGGGTGTGATGTGGAACTACACCCTGGATTATTATACACTGATTCATCACAACACACACACACACACACACACACACACACACACACACACACACACACACACAGAGAGAGAGGTTTGTTACACACATGCATGAGTATATGCACGCACACACAGTGCGCCTGATTACTGAAGTCACGCTTGTCTAATAAACTCTGAGCTACAATAACTCGATGTTGTAACTGTGTGTGTAAATCAAAACACACACACACACACACACACACACACACACACACACACACACACACACACACACACACACATTTCAGCAGGTTTTCATTTGCCTGGTTCTTTCACTGTTCTTCAATGTTGTGGGTTTTTATTCAGAACATCCTCTGGAATTTCCGGCACAAACCGCAGATCAGACGCCATTTTGCGCTCTCTCTCTCTCGCTCACACACACACACACACACACACACACACACACACACACACACACACACACACACACACACAATAATATTGATTGACTAACATGGCTAGCAACAGGTAAAAGGTACTAGCATTATTGTTATTTAGCAGTTATTAGCTTTCAGTCGTCATTAGCATCATTAGCAATATGACGCTTTTTCATAGCCTTCATTCATTGTTAGCCATCTTAGCATTGTCGTTGAACCCGTTGATCCTGTAAACAGCAAGACGCTCCCGAAACAGCAGCGCTTCAGCACAGGAGAACCGTTTTCTGACTCGCTAGCGCAATTAGCATGAAACTTCAAAGTGGTTCAAAACGTTTATTTTCGTTCTCGGACTAATAAAAATTGCAAAGAGGGCAAATCAGCTTTTAATTGAAACCATCAGAAAGGTCGTAAAAAAAAAAGGAGAGTGATGTTGTGTAAATACAATTGTGTGCGTGCGTGTGTGTGTGTGTAGCCGTGCACATGTGTTTTGCACTTGTAGATTGCAGGGGTGTAGGATGTGCTTACACACTTACATTCCTCAGTGTATTCATCCCGATTCTGTCACACACACACACACACACACACACACACACACACACACACACACACTTATTGCATTGAATTCCTAGAACATGTTGATTAATTTCCAAGAACAGCAGCACAAACAACAATTTTCATGTAAATAACCTGTTGTCACTCTGTTGCCATGGTAACGACATGACTCCTCCCCCTAAACCCCTGATACGTATGACCATTTCTTGGTTCCACAGTGGCCCACATCGATTGCTTTTTCCCACGCATCCCCCTGTGAAGGAGTGAAAATGATCTGAGGCTCAGCACGCATTTGTCTCACTGCACAGCGTTAGCGTTGGCGCTAACAAGGCACTCTGTGCTAATTACAGCAGCAAGGCTCATTATCTCACTGCTGTTACACATATCGTTAATGACTGCAGCTAATCCGAGCTCGTTTAGCGCTAATGGAGTCTGAAGCGCTGCTTTTTCCAGAGTGTGAAAGTGAGACTACAAGTGAGACCATCGACGAAAAAGTCAACAGAAATCCAAATGTGGCTGATTAAAGAAAACGAACAGCTACTCATTAACATTAACAATAGGAAGTGGGTCCAGGAGTACACTTCTCAGCCGTGTCTGTTAATGATGTGAGCTGATGGGAGGCGAGTACAGAGCCTATACACTCTGGTTTTATATGAACTCTTGTGAATGAAGGTACACAAAGGTACAAGGACATGAGGGTAGAAGTGTATGAGAGTACGGATAAATGGATGAGTGAGAGTGGACAAGTAAACGAGTTTACAAATGTATGAGAGTATGAGTGGACAAGGGTACAAGTGAAGAAGTATATGAGTGTATGAGTAGAGAGTATACAAGTGTAGCAGTGTACAAGCGTATAAGGGTCTGTCTCAGAAACTAGTCTCTCATTTGGGACATTATGGTCAAAATTCAATATTTTCACTCATCTGTGAAGGAGGGGCTTTAATTCTTCATAATGTAGTTATTTTATCTCATTATCTCTAGCCGCTTTATCCTGTTCTACAGGGTCGCAGGCAAGCTGGAGCCTATCCCAGCTGACTACGGGCGAAAGGCGGGGTACACCCTGGACAAGTCGCCAGGTCATCACAGGGCTGACACATAGACACAGACAACCATTCACACTCACATTCACACCTACACTCAATTTAGAGTCACCAGTTAACCTAACCTGCATGTCTTTGGACTGTGGGGGAAACCGGAGCACCCGGAGGAAACCCACGCGGACACGGGGAGAACACGCAAACTCCACACAGAAAGGCCCTCGCCGGCCACGGGGCTCGAACCCGGACCTTCTTGCTGTGAGGTGACAGCGCTAACCACTACACCACCGTGCCGCCAATAAATTTTCTAATTTTACAATTTTTTTTTTGCATTTACCGAACACTCAATGTTTCTTTTGTCATGTTTAATAAGAATAAAGAGAGTATCTTGCTTTATCTGGCCTCCACTGTGGAAATGTTTTTTGATTACAATTCAAATGCTTTTGTAAAATTGATTTACATATAGAATAACTAGGGCGGCACGGTGGTGTAGTGGTTAGCGCTGTCGCCTCACAGCAAGAAGGTCCTGGGTTCGAGCCCCGTGGCCGGCGAGGGCCTTTCTGTGTGGAGTTTGCATGTTCTCCCCGTGTCCACGTGGGTTTCCTCCGGGTGCTCCGGTTTCCCCCACAGTCCAAAGACATGCAGGTTAGGTTAACTGGTGACTCTAAATTGAGCGTAGGTGTGAATGTGAGTGTGAATGGTTGTCTGTGTCTATGTGTCAGCCCTGTGATGACCTGGCGACTTGTCCAGGGTGTACCCTGCCTTTCGCCCATAGTCAGCTGGGATAGGCTCCAGCTTGCCTGCGACCCTGTAGAACAGGATAAAGCGGCTACAGATAATGAGATAAAATAACTACATTATGAAGAATTAAAGCCCCTCCTTCACAGATGAGTGAAAATATTGAATAAATTTCCTCTTTTTGATTGCTTGGGTTAAAAATGCCAAGTTATGATGACTGAATTGATTATTCACTTAAATATGAATAATATGCTATATTTTGGGTATTTGATATGGTGAAATGGGACACAATGGAAAAATCAAGAACACACCGGAAAGATGAGAATAACGGCGGTGGTAAAAGAACAGCGACTGTACCGGCTGAAGGTCGCGCGGGTCTCTGCTGCGGTGCGCGAGCAACGGGACATCACTACCGCACCGGATGGAGCGCAAGGCGGGGGCGGGGCAAAATGACTGGCCGTAGATTCTATCAAAAGTTCGATCTAAATTGACCGTGGTTGCAAAATATTGGACAAAAATACGCAAACACTACGAAATATGAAAGTAAGATGAAACAGAAACATTCTATTGCCTTACACTGCAAGACTAAAACAAAATAAAACTGTCAAAACTCACCTTTTCAGTGATAACGTCCGAACAGATCACCCGTGTAACAGAAAGACCGCAAATGGAAGCATGATCAACTTCTAACTGTTGGAGTGGAAAATTCCATTCTACACATGCAAATTGTTAATGTGTGTCCTTCCCCGCACACAAATAACACGCTAAGGTAAAAAATAGACCACAACTTATTTTATAGCTCAGAAATTCATACAAGACCAGCTACCATCGTAACATATTCTGTAAGAAACATATTCTATACCTAACTTTCAGCTTTCACTTTAAAAAACAAAATCGCAGATTTATAACTAAATGTTTATACGGCGTAGTGATTTTAAGTTACTACTTTTGGTGAGGTCGTGACCTTGACCCTGAGGCTTTCTGTTTAGGTCAAAACACACGATCGCATTGGTTTTGGGTTTGCGGAAAATGGAGTTACAACGGTGATCAAATATTTTGCATGATGTTTAATTACGGTTATGATTATTCTGTTAGCGCACCAATCCTTAGGTGTATAAAGTTACAACTTAAAATACAATTAGTGATAACTGTAGACTTTTCAGTGGACTACAACCTTTTTAAGGGAATGCGATGTAGTCAACCATTTATCATGTCCCAGATCAAGCCGCCATTTTTCCACAAATTTGCAGAATTTTTGCCAAATTCTGAATAGAGTATTCACATCAAAGATTTAGTTTTATCTGTATTATTTCTTTCATCATTTTATTTCAAATTAAAATCAACATCACCATTTAAAACCATATAGTTTATTGACTGTGAGTATATTTAGTGGGGTACCCCCACAGTACCCCGTTTCTGAGACAGACCCATATACAAGTATATGAGTGTACAAATAAAGAAGTATATGAGTATACAGGTGTAGTGCCCATCCCAGGTAGCTTTTTATCTAATATGCTTTAAAGTGGTGTTATAGTGCCATGGGCGGGGCCCTGGGTTCCTTTAATTATTGGCTTTGCCGTAAACCTGTATTAATTACGAAATGAAATTCTCTTTTTACTTTTAAATAAACTATTTATGATGGTTGGTGCCTCCACTTAGTACAACCCTGATTCCAAAAAAGTTGGGACAAAGTACAAATTGAAAATAAAAATGGAATGCAATGATGTGGAAGTTTCAAAATTCCATATTTTATTCAGAATAGAACATAGATGACATATCAAATGTTTAAACTGAGAAAATGTATCATTTAAAGAGAAAAATTAGGTGATTTTAAATTTCATGACAACAACACATCTCAAAAAAGTTGGGACAAGGCCGTGTTTCCCACTGTGAGACATCCCCTTTTCTCTTTACAACAGTCTGTAAACGTCTGGGGGCTGAGGAGACAAGTTGCTCAAGTTTAGGGATAGGAATGTTAACCCATTCTTGTCTAATGTAGGATTCTAGTTGCTCAACTGTCTTAGGTCTTTTTTGTCGTATCTTCCATTTTATGATGCGCCAAATGTTTTCTATGGGTGAAAGATCTGGACTGCAGGCTGGCCAGTTCAGTACCCGGACCCTTCTTCTACGCAGCCATGATGCTGTAATTGATGCAGTATGTGGTTTGGCATTGTCATGTTGTGAAATGCAAGGTCTTCCCTGAAAGAGACGTCGTCTGGATGGGAGCATATGTTGCTCTAGAACCTGGATATACCTTTCAGCATTGATGGTGTCTTTCCAGATGTGTAAGCTGCTCATGCCACACACACACTAATGCAACCCCATACCATCAGAGATGCAGGCTTCTGAACTGAGCGCTGATAACAACTTGGGTCGTCCTTCTCCTCTTTAGTCCGAATGACACGGCGTCCCTGATTTCCATAAAGAACTTCAAATTTTGATTCGTCTGACCACAGAACAGTTTTCCACTTTGCCACAGTCCATTTTAAATGAGCCTTGGCCCAGAGAAGACGTCTGCGCTTCTGGATCATGTTTAGATACGGCTTCTTCTTTGAACTATAGAGTTTTAGCTGGCAACGGCGGATGGCACGGTGAATTGTGTTCACAGATAATGTTCTCTGGAAATATTCCTGAGCCCATTTTGTGATTTCCAATACAGAAGCATGCCTGTATGTGATG
Source organism: Neoarius graeffei (assembly GCF_027579695.1). Classification (NCBI taxonomy): domain Eukaryota; kingdom Metazoa; phylum Chordata; class Actinopteri; order Siluriformes; family Ariidae; genus Neoarius; species Neoarius graeffei. The sequence continues at coordinate 87,869,188 of NC_083578.1, forward strand.
AAGTGCCGTCTAAGGGGCCGAAGATCACGGGCACCCAGTATGGTTTTCCGGCCTTGACCCTTACGCACAGAGATTCTTCCAGATTCTCTGAATCTTTTGATGATATTATGCACTGTAGATGATGATATGTTCAAACTCTTTGCAATTTTACACTGTCGAACTCCTTTCTGATATTGCTCCACTATTTGTCGGCGCAGAATTAGGGGGATTGGTGATCCTCTTCCCATCTTTACTTCTGAGAGCCGCTGTCACTCCAAGATGCTCTTTTTATACCCAGTCATGTTAATGACCTATTGCCAATTGACCTAATGAGTTGCAATTTGGTCCTCCAGCTGTTCCTTTTTTGTACCTTTAACTTTTCCAGCCTCTTATTGCCCCTGTCCCAACTTTTTTGAGATGTGTTGCTGTCATGAAATTTCAAATGAGCCAATATTTGGCATGAAATTTCAAAATGTCTCACTTTTGACATTTGATATGTTGTCTATGTTCTATTGTGAATACAATATCAGTTTTTGAGATTTGTAAATTATTGCATTCCGTTTTTATTTACAATTTGTACTTTGTCCCGACTTTTTTGGAATCGGGGTTGTATGAGCTTATCTAATAATTAATTTTAGAAAATGTGAGTTTGCCTCCTGTGGTGTGAGTTTGACTCTAAATTGCCCCTCACTGTGGGTGTGTATTATTGAGAGTGTATCCCCAGTTTACACCCAGCGTTCCCAGGAAAGACTCCAGGATCCAGTGTGTGTGGAAACAGGAAAAAGTGCCGAAATGCAAACATTCTTCTTCCTCTTATTATTATTATTATTATTATTATTTAAAATGGCTTCTCAGCATGAGCAGATACACATTAATGGTGGCTTGTGTGTGTGTGTGTGTGTGTGTGTGTGTGTGTGTGTGTGTGTGTGTGTGTGTGTGTGTGTGTAAGAGCATCTGTGGTGCATCACCCTTTGGACAGTGCTGGTGGAGTCACAGCGCTGTTTGTGAGTGTGGCTGTTTATTCAGGATGAAGGCGAGGTGATGGAGCAGGAGAGAAATCTTCACTCTTTTACTGACGCAGTTTGTTGTTTAGAAAACTCACCAAACCGTCAGTGAACACGTTCCCTTTCACCAGTCTCTGAGCTCCAGTCTCTGAGCTCCAGTCTCTGAACACCAGTCTCTGAACTCCAGTCTCTGAGCTCCAGTCTCTGAGCACCAGTCTCTGAGCTCCAGTCTCTGAGCACCAGTCTCTGAGCTCCAGTCTCTGAGCTCCAGTCTCTGAGCTCCAGTCTCTGAACACCAGTCTCTGAGCACCAGTCTCTGAACACCAGTCTCTGAGCTCCAGTCTCTGAGCTCCAGTCTCTGAGCACCAGTCTCTGAGCTCCAGTCTCTGAGCACCAGTCTCTGAACACCAGTCTCTGAGCACCAGTCTCTGAACACCAGTCTCTGAACTCCAGTCTCTGAGCACCAGTCTCTGAGCACCAGTCTCTGAGCTCCAGTCTCTGAGCTCCAGTCTCTGAACACCAGTCTCTGAGCTCCAGTCTCTGAACTCCAGTCTCTGAACTCCAGTCTCTGAACTCCAGTCTCTGAGCTCCAGTCTCTGAGCTCCAGTCTCTGAGCTCCAGTCTCTGAACTCCAGTCTCTGAACACCAGTCTCTGAGCACCAGTCTCTGAGCACCAGTCTCTGAGCTCCAGTCTCTGAGCTCCAGTCTCTGAGCTCCAGTCTCTGAACTCCAGTCTCTGAGCTCCAGTCTCTGAACTCCAGTCTCTGAGCTCCAGTCTCTGAGCTCCAGTCTCTGAACTCCAGTCTCTGAACACCAGTCTCTGAGCTCCAGTCTCTGAGCTCCAGTCTCTGAACACCAGTCTCTGAACTCCAGTCTCTGAGCTCCAGTCTCTGAACTCCAGTCTCTGAACTCCAGTCTCTGAACTCCAGTCTCTGAACTCCAGTCTCTGAGCTCCAGTCTCTGAACTCCAGTCTCTGAACACCAGTCTCTGAACTCCAGTCTCTGAGCTCCAGTCTCTGAACTCCAGTCTCTGAACTCCAGTCTCTGAACTCCAGTCTCTGAACTCCAGTCTCTGAGCTCCAGTCTCTGAGCTCCAGTCTCTGAGCACCAGTCTCTGAGCTCCAGTCTCTGAGCTCCAGTCTCTGAACTCCAGTCTCTGAACACCAGTCTCTGAGCACCAGTCTCTGAGCACCAGTCTCTGAGCACCAGTCTCTGAGCTCCAGTCTCTGAGCTCCAGTCTCTGAACTCCAGTCTCTGAACTCCAGTCTCTGAGCTCCAGTCTCTGAACTCCAGTCTCTGAGCTCCAGTCTCTGAACTCCAGTCTCTGAGCTCCAGTCTCTGAGCTCCAGTCTCTGAGCTCCAGTCTCTGAGCTCCAGTCTCTGAACACCAGTCTCTGAGCTCCAGTCTCTGAACTCCAGTCTCTGAACACCAGTCTCTGAGCTCCAGTCTCTGAACTCCAGTCTCTGAGCACCAGTCTCTGAACTCCAGTCTCTGAGCTCCAGTCTCTGAGCCCCAGTCTCTGAACTCCAGTCTCTGAGCTCCAGTCTCTGAACTCCAGTCTCTGAACTCCAGTCTCTGAGCTCCAGTCTCTGAACTCCAGTCTCTGAGCCCCAGTCTCTGAACTCCAGTCTCTGAGCACCAGTCTCTGAGCACCAGTCTCTGAACTCCAGTCTCTGAGCTCCAGTCTCTGAGCCCCAGTCTCTGAACTCCAGTCTCTGAACTCCAGTCTCTGAGCTCCAGTCTCTGAGCCCCAGTCTCTGAACTCCAGTCTCTGAACTCCAGTCTCTGAGCACCAGTCTCTGAGCTCCAGTCTCTGAACTCCAGTCTCTGAGCTCCAGTCTCTGAGCACCAGTCTCTGAGCTCCAGTCTCTGAACTCCAGTCTCTGAGCACCAGTCTCTGAGCTCCAGTCTCTGAACTCAAGCCCAGGAAAGTCGGATCGGTGAAGTGTTCTGGACCTTTATTATGTCACAGTTATACAAATCACATCACTGCGAAGAAAATTGATGTTTACGTTACTGTTACTGCACCACACTTCGTTAATCATCTCACGACCCGTTCAATACACCATACACCCTGTCTGTCTGTCTGTCTGTCTTTCACATTCTTTCTGCTTCCTTTCTTCCTTTTCTTTCATTCTGATTTTCTCACATTTTCTGTCTTGCTTCATTTTTTTCCTCTGTTTTTTTTTTTTACATTTTCCTACCTTCCCTTTCTCTTTTTCTGCTTTTATCACATCTACCTCTCTTCTTTCTTTCCTACTTTCCTTCTTACATTCATTCCCAACTTCCTTTTTCCATTTTGTTTCTTTCTGCAACTAGAATTTTGAATGCACTACACACTCACTTCTTTCTTTCTTTCTTTCTTTCTTTCTTTCTTTCTTTCTTTCTTTCTTTCTTTCTTTCTTGACTTCCTTCTCTACTTCTTTCTTCCTTCCTGACTTCCTTCTCTACTTTCTTCCTTCTCGCCTTCCTTCCTTCCTTCCTTCCTTCCTTCCTTCCTTCTCCACTTCCTTTCTTCTCACCTTCCTTCCTTCCTTCCTTCCTTCCTTCCTTCTCTACTTCTTTCCTTCCTTCCCTCTCTACCGCCTTCCTTCCCTCTCTACTTCCTTCCTTCTCTACTTCCCTCCTTCTCTACTTCTGTCCTACCTTCCCTTTCTCTTTTTCTGCTTTTATCACATCTACCTTTCTTCTTTCTTTCCTGCCTTCTGTTTTACATTCATTCCCAACTTAATTTTTCCAACTTTGTTTCTTTCTGTAACCAGAACTTTCAAATACACTACACACTCACTTCTTTCTTTCTTTCTTTCTTTCTTTCTTTCTTTCTTTCTTTCTTTCTTTCTTTCTTTCTTTCTTTCTTTCTCTTTGCTCACATTTTCTTCCTTCCTTCAATTTTTCTTTTTCTTTATAAAATATGCAAATGTATTGAATAAAAGCAACGAGAACTGAGTGAAACATCAGCATCTGAAATGTAACCATAGCAACAGTCGTAGAGGAAAATGAAGAGGTTCTTGAGTGAGTTTATCATCATTCTGTTATGACAAGGCAAATCATTCACAGTTTGTTTTTAAATGTTGGTAAATATGCATGGCGTAGCGGTGATGTCACTCTCATCCTGGCTTTCAGAAAATAACAGAATAACCAATTCTTCATGTTGTTCTGCTCTTCACCTCCATCTCGTGGGTTTCTTTTTTTTTTATTTTATCTGGACACTTTAGCGGACGTTAGCTCTTACTCTCACTCGCTCAGGAAGTTTTCAGTAAAGATCAGCAATCAACAGCTGTGAAGTTACACTTGTCAAATAACTTCCTGGATATAAAACATCCTGCTTAAAAACAACAACAACATGGACTGTAACACATATTATCTGGGAATTCTTATTCTCCGTCACAAGCTGTATATAAAGTCGAGGATAGATTCAGGAACCAATGGGAAAACTGTATGTTGAGCAAACATGATAGAGTGGTTGAGAAGGTGTGTAGAGCGTAAAGGTGAAGATGTGGAGCATACACGCGGTTTTAAATACAATAACAAATATTCAATGAAGAATAATTAACAGTTATTCCACGAAATCAAGTCGTACATGAGCTGGTAGCCAACGAGACACGTAGCACCGAGTGGAATAACGGTTTTATTCTATCCACATTCACTGGAGTTTGAGAAATAGAGCATTTTTATTTTTTTTTGCAAATTCGATAAATAAGCACTTTATACCAAACCTCCGATAAAATAATTTCCGCTTAGAATGTAAACAAACTGGCAAAATGACAAGAGCAATTTGTAAAAAAATTAATAATAATAATAATACTTGAAAAATAAAAAAAGATATGTTCTTACCAAGGGCGGCACGGTGGTGTAGTGGTTAGCGCTGTCGCCTCACAGCAAGAAAGTCCTGGGTTCGAGCCCCGTGGCCGGCGAGGGCCTTTCTGTGTAGAGTTTGCATGTTCTCCCCGTGTCCGCGTGGGTTTCCTCCGGGTGCGCCGGTTTCCCCCACAGTCCAAAGACATGCAGGTTAGGTTAACTGGTGACTCTAAATTGAGCGTAGGTGTGAATGTGAGTGTGAATGGTTGTCTGTGTCTATGTGTCAGCCCTGTGATGACCTGGCGACTTGTCCAGGGTGTACCCCGCCTTTCGCCCATAGTCAGCTGGGATAGGATCCAGCTTGCCTGCGACCCTGTAGAAGGATAAAGCGGCTAGAGATAATGAGATGAGATGTTCTTACCATCAAATACTTTCATTCCATATTTTTGGGGTTTTGTTTTCGAGTAGTTTTTATTTCGTCCTCGGTTGGTTCAGCAACACGCTCCACCATTTTGTTTTTCTCTACTCACAGTATATGAGCTGATATCCTAGTAGTAGAGTAGCCAATCAGAGCGCACGATTGCTCGTATCCACTGAATGTGGATAGAATAAATAGTTTTATCTCACTGGTTCCTGACACGTCGGACACTCTGGAGAAAGGAGAGGTGTAACCGAGTGGATAAGGCTCAGATTTTAAATCCTAGAAGCCACTGGTGAACAGTGCCATATTAAGCCAATGCGGTGCCCCTGGGCACTATACCTCAAGTGCCCCCCCCCCCCACACACACACACCACCACCACCCTGCGCGCATGCGTTCAGTAACCTCCTGCACACACTCACAAACCTTGCCCTTTGCTGTCAAAAATAGTAGCATATACATAAACAATAGTACACATAAACAAGGTCATTCTCATCTCATCTCATTATCTCTAGCCGCTTTATCCTTCTACAGGGTCGCAGGCAAGCTGGAGCCTATCCCAGCTGACTACGGGCAAAAGGCGGGGTACACCCTGGACAAGTCGCCAGGTCATCACAGGGCTGACACATAGACACAGACAACCATTCACACTCACACCTACGCTCAATTTAGAGTCACCAGTTAACCTAACCTGCATGTCTTGGGACTGTGGGGGAAACCCACGCGGACACGGGGAGAACATGCAAACTCCACACAGAAAGGCCCTCGCCGGCCCCAGGGCTCGAACCCAGGACCTTCTTGCTGTGAGGCGACAGCGCTAACCACTACACCACCGTGCCGCCCCCAAAGTCATTCTTCCTCATTGAAAATGTATTAAGTAGGCTACATCAGCCCATCAAATTCACTGAAAACAACCAACGATATGCATGTAGGCATATTGAAATGTCTTATTCAAAAATGAGCAGCATATATTTGTATGTCTCAAGGGGATCCTCGTCATCGCCGACCCCTTGGCTAACACTGGCTGTGGTTGTAGCATCTCCCCGGCTAGTGCTAGCAGGGCCATCTCCCTCACTAGCATCACTGATTTCACTAGCTTCGGCTTCAGCGCTGGTAGTGACAGCAGTTGTCGATGATTTTATTAAAAAAAACAATCTAACACTGGAACATTTTTAATTGCAGCTACACGCCTGGAGTCTTTCTCTTTTTTTAATTTTCTCTTCGCACAACCACTCAATTGATGTCTGTCCATTTTTCATTTCTACCGCGGTTTTAAAAAAATTGATACATTTCACCGTAGGTGGACTGGCTCAACTGACAGGTTGAGGAAAGGGGTTTAATGGTCACATAGGCCACTCTTGCTCAGAATTATGATTATTGTTGTTGTTCTTATGAAATTAGTGTTCATAATGAATTATATATGACTATTTAACAATGTGGGCGGCACGGTGGTGTAGTGGTTAGCGCTGTCGCCTCACAGCAAGAAGGTCCTGGGTTCGAGCCCCGTGGCCGGCGAGGGCCTTTCTGTGTGGAGTTTGCATGTTCTCCCCGTGTCCGCGTGGGTTTCCTCCGGGTGCTCCGGTTTCCCCCACAGTCCAAAGACATGCAGGTTAGGTTAACTGGTGACTCTAAATTGACCGTAGGTGTGAGTGTGAATGGTTGTCTGTGTCTATGTGTCAGCCCTGTGATGACCTGGCGACTTGTCCAGGGTGTACCCCGCCTTTCGCCCGTAGTCAGCTGGGATAGGCTCCAGCTTGCCTGCGACCCTGTAGAAGGATAAAGCGGCTAGAGATAATGAGATGAGATGAGATTTAACAATGTCAAGTGTATAACCATTTTAAGTGTACAAACATTCACATAAAATATTTTTAAAGTTTTTGTCATGTGGTGCCCCCCCCCCCACTGGCTGTGAGTGGTTGGTGCCCCTGGGCACTGTGCCGCAGGCCCATATAGTTAATCCGGCCTTGCTGGTGAAACCCTGAATCAGTTGTTTTCCTCACTTTTTACTTTGCATACGTGAATCCTATCTATGTAATGACATTCTGCCAAGATGGCGACTCCTGAAACCGTGTAAATAAATACCAAACTGAAACAGAAGTGTGTGCTCTGACCTCCATATTAATAAACATTTTGAGCCTCTGAGCAGCAGTGAAGTGCCCACTGACCTAGCTTTAATACCAGAGTGTGTTCTGGTGTTGAGGGAGTTTGCCTTTTCGCCGTGCTGCTGTGTGAGGAACGCTGCTGCTGCTGCTGCCAGCCCCTGCATTACCCGAGGTGAAGATCGGATCAGGACGGCTTTCAATGGGCCGCCTGTTTCTGTGTGGTGTTCGGGCCTGAGCGGTGCGATCTGTCCATGAGATCTGAGCGACACCCGACAGGAGCCTCTTCATACTCTGTGCCAGTCCGCTGCAGGAGTCTTTGAACTCGAAGGGGCAGAGAAGCCGAAAAGTAATGACGCTGAGGAGGCATAAAAAGAGACGAGCTGGAGGACTTTCAGCATGCTGTTAATAAGCTCGTGAAGCATGCTGCTGGGGCCGGGATTAGCACTTATTGCTGGGTTGAGTGACGCACTGGATTATCTGGGAGCATCGAGGAAATAAAACGGCTTTCATCCTGTATGTGCACGTGTGTGTGTTTGATGCCTTGAGAGCAAAAGAATAAAGTCCAAATTTTCTGCTTCTTCACAGCATGCATGCTGTATGTATATACAGCGTAGCTCCTCCCCAGAAATCTAACACCACATCACAGTGACAACTCTGATTGGTCCACTTTGTAGCATCTCATTTCCTCCCATCGCATTTCTGGCTGCTCCATCTTCTCCGTGAAAATTGGAAATCTACGATCATGATATTGTCTCGTCTCGTCTTCTTCCGCTTATCCAGGACCGGGTCGCGGAGGCAGCAGTCTAAGCATGGAAGCCCAAACTTCCCTTTCCCCAGACACCTCGGCCAGCTCCTCGGGAAGAACACCGAGGCGTTCCCAGGCCAGCCGAGAGACATAGTCCCTCCAGCGTGTCCTGGGTCTTCCCCGGGGCCTCCTCCCGGGGGGACATGCCTGGAACACCTCCCCAGGGAGGCGTCCAGGAGGCATCCGAAAAAGATGCCCGAGCCACCTCAGCTGGTTCCTCTCGATGTGGAGGAGCAGCGGCTCTACTCCGAGCTCCTCCCGAGTGACTGTGCTTCTCACCCTATCTCTAAGGGAGCGCCCAGCCACCCTGCGAAGGAAACTCATTTCAGCCGCTTGTATCCGCGATCTTGTTCTTTCTGTCATTACCCAAAGCTCATGACCATAGGTCAAGTGGAGGAGTTTAAGTATCATGATATTGTGTTAATTTAAATATACAAAGTGTGAGACTCTATAGTGGATGGAGCTCATTAAACCAGCCAGTTTAACCCTGCACTCTTCGATCTTTATCTTCAATAAACATATCGTGCCGGTGGTGTAAATCATAACTCAATAACGAGACCGTCAATGATGGCGTTGCTCACTTAGGCCCCGTCTAGTCCAGAAGGAATGATCTAAAGTGAGCCAACTTGTGTAGTTCTACTCTCAACCAGTCCAGGTCAAATATTTGCCAGAAAGAATCCAAAACGATTTTTGTTGAACTGCTCATTAAGGCTTAATTAGTCCATAACTTCTCATCTCATCTCATCATCTCTAGCCGCTTTATCCTTCTACAGGGTCGCAGGCAAGCTGGAGCCTATCCCAGCTGACTACGGGCAAAAGGCGGGGTACACCCTGGACAAGTCGCCAGGTCATCACAGGGTTGACACATAGACACAGACAACCATTCACACTCACATTCACACCTACGCTCAATTTAGAGTCACCAGTTAACCTAACCTGCATGTCTTTGGACTGTGGGGGAAACCGGAGCACCCGGAGGAAACCCACGCGGACACGGGGAGAACATGCAAACTCCACACAGAAAGGCCCTCGCCGGCCCCGGGGCTCGAACCCGGACCTTCTTGCTGTGAGGCGACAGCGCTAATCACTACACCACCATGCCGCCCTAGTCCATAACTTCATTATTAATAATTGTAATGAAGCAAATCTGGGTAGAAGTTCTGTGCACCCTTGGTACGGTACCCCTACCTTCATGCCAGAAAGACTCAAAATCGGTGAAGAATTGAGGGAGAAGAAGCAATTTGTGTGGAAACTGATCGTTAGGGATTGATTAATTACTCCATATCCATCCATCCATTATCTGTAGCTGCTTATCCTGTTCTACAGGGTCACAGGCAAGCTGGAGCCTATCTCAGCTGACTATGGGTGAGAGGCAGAGTACAGATTTGCATAATTGCAATTAATATCTTCATTATTAATTGCAATTATACAAATTTGTGTAGAAGCTAATATGCACCCCAGGCAGACCTTCCTTCCTGCCAAAAAGAATAAAAATTGGTGAAGAATTGAGAGAGAAGAAGCGATTTTTGTGAAATGTGGACGACGGGTGACAAACGGATGACAGACAACACACGATGGCATAAACTCATCACCTGTCGGCAGGATGAGCTAATAATAATAAAGCTTATAATAATTCAGTCAGTGATGGATCGAGTTGTGGATTTAAACCTGAGTGACATGGAATGCTTTGAGCCTTCAGAAATGCTTTCAGTGATAATTCACGAGTTTTTGAATGAATCCCATGAGGTTTATTTTTCCCAGTAAATTTTTCAAAACAACTGTTATTTTTACGTTTGTTATTTCTACAGTCAAACATGGAACTCGCATTGTTTTTGTTCACTTTTTCCAATTGTGCAAGTTAATAAATTCTGGTGGGCGGCACGGTGGTGTAGTGGTTAGCGCTGTCGCCTCACAGCAAGAAGGTCCGGGTTCGAGCCCCGTGGCCGGCGAGGGCCTTTCTGTGCGGAGTTTGCATGTTCTCCCCGTGTCCGCGTGGGTTTCCTCCGGGTGCTCCGGTTTCCCCCACAGTCCAAAGACATGCAGGTTAGGTTAACTGGTGACTCTAAATTGAGCGTAGGTGTGAATGTGAGTGTGAATGGTTGTCTGTGTCTATGTGTCAGCCCTGTGATGACCTGGCGACTTGTCCAGGGTGTACCCCGCCTTTCGCCCGTAGTCAGCTGGGATAGGCTCCAGCTTGCCTGCGACCCTGTAGAACAGGATAAAGCGGCTACAGATAATGAGATGAGATGAGTAAATTCTGGTATGTTTTATGCGATAGCGCCTCCTAGAGGACACACGCAGTTTACGTGCAAGTATAAATACCCAGCTCTGACAGTAATGGTTCACCACTGATGACTCGGTGTGTGAACATGGTTGAAGTTTCTTCTTCATATCATCCCTTTTGTCAGTGATATGACCTCATACTGTTTTACTGTTGTTTCAGGTCACTTCCTGGGCAACCATAGTGTCCTGGATATCCTGAGGCAGGAGGGCTATGAGGTAGAACACACACCGGCCCAGGAGCCTGCTGCCACACTGTGAGTCATTCTCTCTCTCTCTCTCTCTCTCTCTCTCTCTCTCACACACACACAGCTAACAGGACATACATTAGACTATGTCTAATAACCATACACACGTCCATACACAACTGTAACTTTTAATCGACGATGATCTGCAGTGAATCGCCCATGAATCGCCCATCATTGCTATGAGCTTTTCATTAATGCGTAACTCTCCTTCAAATAAATCGTAAACATTTTCGGAGTCCTTATGAACACAGTCATAAACCGCCACTCGTTCTCACCCATCCCTACGTTCTGCACTTTTCTTCCCACTCGTTTTCTCCATCCGTGTCCTTTCTAACACCCTCCCCACCCCCAATTATCTTGGGCGCACACGTAATAACTCTGACCGTTGTTCAATAACACGTTGGACGGAGCATCATATTAAATCGAGTACGCCAGAGAAAACTGCACACACAGTCCGATCATCACGTCACGGTCCACCACATAGATGTGCCCAACACGCTGTAACTCACCACGCAGGCACAGCGTGCAAATTACAAACAGAGCTACACTCTGCCTTTGATCCCCCACCACCCTCGCTAACCATGACGCGATGGGTCGACCCGCCACTCGGCCAACTCTGATGGCACACGGGACTCACCCATTCATCCTGGGGAGAGGTTTAGTGTAGGAGCAAAGACGCGAGTCTACTGTGTCTCTCTGGCACGGGAGGTGGGAAGGGAGGATAGGTGGGAGGTTCCAAAAGAAGAACAGGTTATGTTCATTAAAACAGCAGCAATTTAACACGAGGGAAAATAAGCACAACTACGTCAAGCTCGAGTGAGTGAGAAAACCCTTATGTGTCATTCCAGACCTGAAAATAAAGTTAGTTGTTCCTTGTTATGGCACTTTTCCTATAAATTTTCCATAAAATACAAAAGTAGGACTTGTTTATCTCATCTCATCTCGTTATCTCTAGCCGCTTTATCCTTCTACAGGGTCGCAGGCAAGCTGGAGCCTATCCCAGCTGACTACGGGCGAAAGGCGGGGTACACCCTGGACAAGTCGCCAGGTCATCACAGGGCTGACACATAGACAACCATTCACACCTACGGTCAATTTAGAGTCACCAGTTAACCTAACCTGCATGTCTTTGGACTGTGGGGGAAACCGGAGCACCCGGAGGAAACCCACACGGACAACATGCAAACTCCACACAGAAAGGCCCTCGCCAGCCCCGGGGCTCGAACCCAGGACCTTCTTGCTGTGAGGCGACAGCGCTAACCACTACACCACCGTGCCGCCGGACTTGTTTATATTAAATTATATTATTGCCATTTAGCAGATGCTCTTATCCAGAGCAATATACAACACAACCAGAGCAGCAGTTTGGGGTTAGGTGCCTCGCTCAAGGGCACTTCAACCATTCCTGATAGCCCGGGGAATTGAACAAGCAACCTTTTGGTCCTAAAGCTGTTTCTCTAACCATTAGGCCATGGCTTCCTTCCTTGCTTAATCCACAAATTAAATCAGAAACATTTAAACCTACGCAGCTATGTTCTTACATTCAACACATTCACATTAGAGGTTTACATTATATTCATATTTTTTGGGAAGCCATAGCCAAATGGTTAGAGAAACAGCTTTGGGACCAAAAGGTTGTTGGTCTGATTCCTTGGATTGGCTCAAATGCCCTTGAGCAAGGCACCTAACCCCCAACTGCTCAGGCAAGTGTACTGGTGTACCTTGTGTCTGATTAGCCAAAGAAAAACTGATGATGCGATAAAAATAAATAAAAATATGAGAGGTGAACTGACAATTCATTTCTACTTGGGCTGGAGGACTGGACTCGAGACATTTTCTGACTTGGACTTGGAAGATACACTTTGAAGACGGCTCTGGACGCTTATAGTTCTTCTACGATGACTTAGGACTGCAATCACCATGATAACTTTCAGACTGCAGTTGTCATAAACAGTTTTGAACTCAAGTCTCCATCAATGTCCAGTTCATAACTTCAACAAAACAGACTTCATGGTAAAACTATAATGGATTTCCTGGTTGCACTTTTTCACCATATAGGACACACTTATTGAAGTGAGTTATTTTTATCATGCTATCTGTTATCACCCAGATGAGCATGGGTTCCCTTTTGAGTCTGGTTCCTCTCAAGGTTTCTTCTGCTTGAAGTCTCAGGTAGTTTTTCCTCACCACCATCACCACAGGCTCGCTCATTGGGGATAAATATATTAATTCACATGTTTAAAATCTATATTTTTCCATAAAGCTGCTTCGCAACAATGTCTATTGTTAAAAGCGCTACACAAATAAACTGCCTTGACTCGGCTTGGCTTGGGTATCGGTCTTACGAAATATATTCTTGGCTTTGACTGAGCGTTTGTAAAAATAATATTTGTGCTGTCTGTTCAAATGTACAAAGTTTGACAAGAAGCAATTCCTTCTTGTAGAAAACAGCCTAATCTTTGGCGCAGTGCACAAATAAAGCCAGCTCTGTGAAGTAAAGGCTTGGCCTTGATGGTTTTCAGGCTTAAGCTTCACTCAGCCTCAACCTTGGCTAGTCCTGGTGTTGGACTTGACGATGCTGATCTTGATTAAAGCCCTACATCCTGACATTCAAAAAAGGAGTCCACTAGTGGTCTTTTCTATAGTTAAAGAAAAAACGTGTGAGCTTATAAACAGCAGCAAAGAACATGTCAGACTACACTTCGATTAGCAACCAATATAAGTCAAAGTCCTTCCTGTGCCAGGACCTGGTCTTCTCAGGCAGTCTCCTGTCCCAGTACTAACCAGGCCCTTAAGGCACATTGGGCGGCGCCAATCTCTGTTTCCGTAGCCCTCGGCCTCTCGGCTACACAGCTATGGTAACAGTGGAGGGCGGGTCCTCTGGTAACCGTGAGAGTTTGACTACCCACTCGCATCTGGATTGCAGCGTGCCTTGCCAGATGGCTGTAGGTACCATTTTTATGATGGTCTTTGGTATGACCCGACCATGAGTAGAACTTGCAATCTCCCAATCGAGAAGCAGACACACTAACCACTAGGCCAACTCGCAGGACAATATATTATTTGGTAAATACATGTAACACCACTGGTGTCATATAATACACAAATTTACCGAATACATGTCTTTCAATCAAATCCATGATACAATTCTGTACTCTTTGAATGGTGAAGAAATAAAATCACAGGACAATTTCAAATACTTGGGAAGTTTCATAGCTGAATCCAAGAAAGATATCTCATCTCATTATCTGTAGCCGCTTTATCCTGTTCTACAGGGTCGCAGGCGAGCTGGAGCCTATCCCAGCTGACTACGGGCGAAAGGCGGGGTACACCCTGGACAAGTCGCCAGGTCATCACAGGGCTGACACATAGACACAGACAACCATTCACACTCACATTCACACCTACGCTCAATTTAGAGTCACCAGTTAACCTAACCTGCATGTCTTTGGACTGTGGGGGAAACCGGAGCACCCGGAGGAAACCCACGCGGACACGGGGAGAACATGCAAACTCCACACAGAAAGGCCCTCGCCGGCCACGGGGCTCGAACCCGGACCTTCTTGCTGTGAGGCGACAGCGCTAACCACTACACCACCATGCCGCCCTCCAAGAAAGATATGGAGTCTAGAATTGGAAAAGCTTGGAGAGCACTGAACAGCCTTGATAAGGTATGGAAATCAAACCTTCCACAGAAGATGAAAAGAGACTTCATCAGAGCAGCCGCTGAATCAATTCTGGTGTTTGGTTCCATTCCATAGACAATGGAGAAATCAATCAATCAATCAGTGGTGCATACACTAGAATGCTTCATGTTGCACTCGACATATCATGGAAACAACACATCACGAATAAAGAACTTTATGAAGAACCTCCCCGAATCTCAGAAACCATCCAAAAATATAGACTGAGGTTTGCAGGCCAGTAAAGAGGAACTCGTAGCTGATGTGCTCTTATGGCAACCACTTCATGGGAGACATGTCAGAGAAAGACCTGCAAAAATGTACATCGACCAATTACTTGAAGATACTGGGCTTACATACTGTATGACGAGCTCCAAACTGCCATGGCCAACTGAGATGACTGGAAGACTCGTGTCAATGGATACCAAGCAAAGTTCTCATTGCAGTAAGTAAGTAAGTGGTGTTACACCAACTTAAAAAATGATTAACGCATTTAACATTCTAAAAGAAGGTAGAATAGAAGGAAGGTCGTTATTTGCCCCAAAACAAACAAACAAACAAACAAACAAACAAACAAAACCTTGATTGATAATGGGAGAGAAACATCAGTGGTAATAAGGCTTAATGCTGAAGGGGAACATGAGGCTTTAACTGCATCTGTATTGTGAACATGATGAACAACTGGCTCTTTCGAGAGATGAGGGCGTCACCAAGTATGGCTGGTGGTTAGCAGCTCATTTTGGCACTTCGTAAATTCTTTATGTGATTAAGGAATGTGTGTGTGTGTGTGTGTGTGTGTGTGTGTGTGTGTGTGTGTGTGTGTGTGTGTGTGTGTTGGAAGTTGACAGTGAATCATATCAAAGGCTGGGCAAAAAATAAGTGACAGAGTGTGAGCGAGCAGGAGAATGTGTCTGTAGTGAGACTGGACTGTGGAGGAATTCACCCTCACACACACACACACACACACACAAAGACAGCGCATACCTTCAAGATTGTTTCCATGTCTTTAAAGTGACACCTGATATTGTCCAGCCACCATTAACTATTTTCCCTCTCTGTCTCCCCGTCCTCATGGTGCTGTCCCAGGAGCTGGAATGGAGAGATGGAAGGTACCACTGTGACGCAGAGCGGGGTCAGTCCTGAACCGGTGACCGAGGGTACGTCAGAACCTCCTGAGGTAGATGAGGAACTTCCACATCTGCTGGAACCGGATAGTCTGAGTCAGCTGGAGGAGTTTGGGAGGCACCAGCGCCCTCGGAAGGCCCAGAGGCCTCACAGCAGGCAGCGGCTCTTCAGCGACCTGTGGGTGCGAATCGGATACAGGTAACGCACTCTGACAGGCTTCTGACCGCCTCCTCACTGGGCAAACAGAAGGAAGAGGCATCGATTTAATCAGATATGTAATGTCATCATGATATTCAGCACGATATTGCCAGCATTCCTCTTCCAAATATTATCAGGAATAAACTGAAAATGTTTGCTTTGGTGATGAGGTCTACAGGTGTTAATATAAATCTAACAGCAGCACTGAGTCACCAAATATCCCAAGCTGAGCCATCAATAAAGTGATCAATTTAACCCCTTCAAGTCCGAGGTTATTATTTACTTAAAGCTAGACGGCCTTTCGATTTCATAAAATCAGTGAAATTTAGTTCCCTCTGAAATGTGGTCATTGTGATATATGTTTATTTCTGTAATATCTCACAAAATATCAGGCCGTTCTGTTCTGTGTCTGGGAAGTTATTTAATTTGACAGGATTAAAGCAAATAATGTGCATGAAATCACTCACTTCGCGTAGTCAAGCAGACAGAGGAAGTCCGCGTGTGTGTTTGCACATGCGCAGGTTTCCCTTTGAGCGTGCACTGACAGTTCCATCATTCTGTCGTTAAACGAACAGCTGATCACACCGAGGTGCTCGCTGAGCGCCGATATTTATTAGTTTGGTCCTGCGTTTCCTTTCCTTCGTATATAACATAACGTCCTTTCTTCTCACTTTCTTTCCGTTACTGTAGTCGGTCTTTCACGTTTTATTCGCACACTCACGTCCTCCATTTTTCTCTCCTGTTTCAAATTTGTATCCCACAATGCCTTGCGTGAACGGGGAAAGCCCACCACGTGATGCATGATGTAGTATATTGAATTGGGTCATGGTGAAGCAGGAAAAAATAGCGGAGAATTGAGGGCCACATGGCCTTAAATTTATTAATTGTTCTTTAAAAAACAAAACAAATAAAATTGGAAGTCTGTGATTTGAATTCAGTAGCTTTCGGTCACTAAACAAAAATAATCAGGTGTCGGGGGAAAATTCTTTTTATGACCTACACTTGAAAAATCTGAAAGGCAGTCTAGCTTTAAGTCCGAAGTTCTATTCCTGAAAATGAACATTTGTCACATCTACTGATGGAAGGATGAAGGATGTCGCTAACTCAATCACATGATGTTGTAGTAACTGCTTTGAACTAGGAAGTGGAATTTTACCTGCTGAAGACAGACGAGTGGAGTGATACATGCTCTGAAATGTCCCAGTGCTGTTGTACTAAATATCAGCGCTCTGGTTGGTTGAAACCCATTCGACCAATCAAATGAATGGAGCTAACTGTTGTATAAATAGTGTTATTATGCGGTTGTGCTTTTAACAAAAGCTGCGACTTGTTGAAAAAAATAAATTGTGATTGTGGACATTACACACAAGATCGCCAGATAAAATAATAATAATAGGGCGGCACGGTGGTGTAGTGGTTAGCGCTGTCGCCTCACAGCAAGAAGGTCCTGGGTTCGAGCCCCAGGGCCAGCGAGGGCCTTTCTGTGCGGAGTTTGCATGTTCTCCCCGTGTCCGCGTGGGTTTCCTCCGGGTGCTCCGGTTTCCCCCACAGTCCAAAGACATGCAGGTTAGGTTAACTGGTGACTCTAAATTGAGCGTGAGTGTGAATGGTTGTCTGTGTCTATGTGTCAGCCCTGTGATGACCTGGCGACTTGTCCAGGGTGTACCCTGCCTTTTGCCCGTAGTCAGCTGGGATAGGCTCCAGCTTGCCTGCGACCCTGTAGAAGGATAAAGCGGCTACAGATAATGAATGAATGAATGAATGAATAATAATAATAATAATAAGTTGCATCAACTAATTGTAGTAGATTATTGTACAAGGTTAGTAGTTTGTGTATCTGAATGAACAGAAAGCAGTTGGTCAGTAACCAGTGAATTTTTCATCCTGGGAACAGTAAAGTTTACATTCCATGTATTTGACATATTTATTTATTACACAGATTGGCAAACATTACTTCGAAATGTTACTTCATAGCTAGCTGGTTCTTGAGTGACTCAATTTCTTGGAACAAAAGAAATTTCCATTCAGAAAATTATTGCTAAAAAGGATCAGAAACTTCTCAATGTGGGGTAAATTTTACAAACTGATCCACTTTGGAATTAAATCACAGCTAATTTAACACTAACGATGCTACAATCATCTTTTCCTGTTTCCTCACTGAGTGCAGCACGACGTCGCTTCCGAACGTACAGAGAACCAACGACTACGTGACGACGAGAACTTCACTCAAGCTGCAGGAAGATCAGCACAGGAGAAGATCGTGGCTCAGTAATCGAAAAGAGACTCCGCCTCCCAGCCTTAAAGGCTTAGCCACGCCTAGTTCTGAATCCACGTTGCCTTTTATTTTCACGTGCCTTCTCACACAAGTGCTGCTGCTCTTCTTGTCTTGACCACAAGAGGAAGCCAGAAACACACAATTCACACAAACTTTATCGAAACTGTAAACTATTGTTTTTGCAATAATATTGAGTTCAGTGATATAAAAAAGAACAACAAAAACAAACAGGATATAAAGTAAAGCCTTATTTGTAATGAAGTACACGTAAAGGTCACATGCCACGAAGTCGGAGCGACCTGATTGGACGATTCTCATCAAACTACCAAACCAAATAATCATTTATACTCTTTATACTTAAATAAACATCACAATTCATGAACATTATTAAGATTATGGTTTATTTTCCTTTAATTAAACTGATTGAAATCCAAAAATTGATTAGTTGTAGCTCTTGGTGCCTCAAAGGAAACAAATCCATCAATAATAAACTCTTAGTGCCTTAAAGTTTAGTTTTGGTGAAATGCTGCTCCACAAGGACATAAATATATATCACCTTCCTTTAGATGTTAAACAAAATATGTTAGTTCATGAATAAAACACTGTGTTGTGCTGTTAGAGGAAAATAATCACTGACAGGATGGCATGATGAAGCAGCATTACTGTGTTTTAATCCTCTCACAACACAGCAATTTGCCAACTATTACAATTTTTAATTAATTTCAACACACATCATACTTTTTTTTTTTATCCATTTATAGCGATGTCCGGTGTTGTAGAACGGCCATGACGCAAGTGTCCACTTCCCTTATTGCAGCTTTAACCAGCCGGCTCCTTACAGAACACTTCACATCGACAGTTAAACCCGGAACGTTTACTGTACAAGTCCCTGTAAACGAGCTGTTACTATAGAAACAATAGCGTATTAGAACGAGCACATTAAACCATTAAAATCCTGCGCTACTGTCAGAGCTGCTGTTCTAGGAAATTAATCGACCAATCAGAATCCAGAACTCAGCTGCCATCTTGTGAAGAGATCACTGAATAGTGTAGTAACGATGAACAAGATTTTAAGCAATAAATCCAGCACAAACAAACGTAAATAAACTGACGCAATGCAGAAACAAGTCAAAGGGAAACATAATAATAATAGTAATAATAATACAGTGATAGAGTTCACACACTTATGTTTTGTACAATTTGTTCATAAAGAAATTGTATATTTATTATTTCTTAGAGAGTATATTTTCATGGATTTGTCAAATATTGAAACAAAATGAAATGCTGAAGAAATAAATTGAGTCTTTTTGATTCATGTTGTGTGTGTGTGTCAAGTCAAGTTTATTTGTATGGCGCTTTTAACAATAAACATTGTTGCAAAGCAGCTTTACAGAATTTGAACGACTTAAAATATGAGCTAATTTTATCCCTAATCTATCCCCAACGAGCACGTCTGTGGCAATGGTGGCAAGGAAAAACTCCCTCAGACGACACAAGGAAGAAACCTCGAGAGGAACCAGACTCAAAAGGGAACCCATCCTCATCCAGGCAACAACAGACAACATGACTATAACATTAACAGTCCTAACATAAAGTCGGCTTCGCTGATGCTATAAACCCCCCACCGACGGAAACCCGAGCGCAAAACCGTTCACAACAACCGCAGTCCCAAAGTCAGCAAGTCAACTGCAGTCCTAAAGTCAGCAAGTCAACTGCAGTCCTAAAGTCAGCAAGTCAACTGCAGTCCTAAAGTCAGCAAGTCAACTGCAGTCTTAAAGTCAGCAAGTCAACTGCAGTCCTAAAGTCAGCAAGTCAGCTGCAGTCCTAAAGTCAGCAAGTCAACTGCAGTGCTAAAGTCAGCAAGTCAACTGCAGTGCTAAAGTCAGCAAGTCAACTGCAGTCCTAAAGTCAGCAAGTCAACTGCAGTCCTAAAGTCAGCAAGTCAACTGCAGTCCTAAAGTCAGCAAGTCAACTGCAGTGCTAAAGTCAGCAAGTCAACTGCAGTGCTAAAGTCAGCAAGTCAACTGCAGTCCTAAAGTCAGCAAGTCAACTGCAGTCCTAAAGTCAGTAAGTCAACTGCAGTGCTAAAGTCAGCAAGTCAACTGCAGTGCTAAAGTCAGCAAGTCAACTGCAGTCCTAAAGTCAGCAAGTCAGCTGCAGTCCTAAAGTCAGTAAGTCAACTGCAGTGCTAAAGTCAGCAAGTCAACTGCAGTGCTAAAGTCAGCAAGTCAACTGCAGTGCTAAAGTCAGCAAGTCAACTGCAGTCCTAAAGTCAGCAAGTCAACTGCAGTCCTAAAGTCAGCAAGTCAACTGCAGTCCTAAAGTCAGCAAGTCAACTGCAGTGCTAAAGTCAGCAAGTCAACTGCAGTCCTAAAGTCAGCAAGTCAACTGCAGTCCTAAAGTCAGCAAGTCAACTGCAGTGCTAAAGTCAGCAAGTCAACTGCAGTGCTAAAGTCAGCAAGTCAACTGCAGTCCTAAAGTCAGCAAGTCAACTGCAGTCCTAAAGTCAGCAAGTCAACTGCAGTGCTAAAGTCAGTAAGTCAACTGCAGTGCTAAAGTCAGCAAGTCAACTGCAGTGCTAAAGTCAGTAAGTCAACTGCAGTCCTAAAGTCAGTAAGTCAACTGCAGTGCTAAAGTCAGCAAGTCAACTGCAGTGCTAAAGTCAGCAAGTCAACTGCAGTGCTAAAGTCAGTAAGTCAACTGCAGTCCTAAAGTCAGCAAGTCAACTGCAGTGCTAAAGTCAGCAAGTCAACTGCAGTCCTAAAGTCAGTAAGTCAACTGCAGTCCTAAAGTCAGTAAGTCAACTGCAGTGCTAAAGTCAGCAAGTCAACTGCAGTGCTAAAGTCAGCAAGTCAACTGCAGTGCTAAAGTCAGCAAGTCAACTGCAGTCCTAAAGTCAGCAAGTCAACTGCAGTCCTAAAGTCAGCAAGTCAACTGCAGTGCTAAAGTCAGCAAGTCAACTGCAGTGCTAAAGTCAGCAAGTCAACTGCAGTCCTAAAGTCAGCAAGTCAACTGCAGTGCTAAAGTCAGCAAGTCAACTGCAGTGCTAAAGTCAGCAAGTCAACTGCAGTGCTAAAGTCAGCAAGTCAACTGCAGTCCTAAAGTCAGCAAGTCAACTGCAGTCCTAAAGTCAGTAAGTCAACTGCAGTGCTAAAGTCAGCAAGTCAACTGCAGTGCTAAAGTCAGCAAGTCAACTGCAGTCCTAAAGTCAGCAAGTCAGCTGCAGTCCTAAAGTCAGTAAGTCAACTGCAGTGCTAAAGTCAGCAAGTCAACTGCAGTGCTAAAGTCAGCAAGTCAACTGCAGTGCTAAAGTCAGCAAGTCAACTGCAGTCCTAAAGTCAGCAAGTCAACTGCAGTCCTAAAGTCAGCAAGTCAACTGCAGTCCTAAAGTCAGCAAGTCAACTGCAGTGCTAAAGTCAGCAAGTCAACTGCAGTGCTAAAGTCAGCAAGTCAACTGCAGTGCTAAAGTCAGCAAGTCAACTGCAGTCCTAAAGTCAGCAAGTCAACTGCAGTGCTAAAGTCAGCAAGTCAACTGCAGTCCTAAAGTCAGCAAGTCAACTGCAGTCCTAAAGTCAGCAAGTCAACTGCAGTGCTAAAGTCAGCAAGTCAACTGCAGTGCTAAAGTCAGCAAGTCAACTGCAGTCCTAAAGTCAGCAAGTCAACTGCAGTCCTAAAGTCAGCAAGTCAACTGCAGTCCTAAAGTCAGCAAGTCAACTGCAGTCCTAAAGTCAGCAAGTCAACTGCAGTTCTAAAGTCAGCAAGTCAACTGCAGTCCTAAAGTCAGCAAGTCAACTACAGTCCTAAAGTCAGCAAGTCAGCTGCAGTGCTAAAGTCAGCAAGTCGACTGCAGTCCTAAAGTCAGCAAGTCGACTGCAGTCCTAAAGTCAGCAAGTCGACTGCAGTCCTAAAGTCAGCAAGTCAACTGCAGTTCTAAAGTCAGCAAGTCAACTGCAGTCCTAAAGTCAGCAAGTCAACTACAGTCCTAAAGTCAGCAAGTCAGCTGCAGTGCTAAAGTCAGCAAGTCGACTGCAGTCCTAAAGTCAGCAAGTCGACTGCAGTCCTAAAGTCAGCAAGTCGACTGCAGTCCTAAAGTCAGCAAGTCGACTGCAGTGCTAAAGTCAGCAAGTCAACTGCAGTCCTAAAGTCAGCAAGTCAACTGCAGTCCTAAAGTCAGCAAGTCAACTGCAGTCCTAAAGTCAGCAAGTCAACTGCAGTGCTAAAGTCAGCAAGTCAACTGCAGTCCTAAAGTCAGCAAGTCAACTGCAGTGCTAAAGTCAGCAAGTCAACTGCAGTCCTAAAGTCAGCAAGTCAACTGCAGTCCTAAAGTCAGCAAGTCAACTGCAGTGCTAAAGTCAGCAAGTCAACTGCAGTGCTAAAGTCAGCAAGTCAACTGCAGTCCTAAAGTCAGCAAGTCAACTGCAGTCCTAAAGTCAGCAAGTCAACTGCAGTCCTAAAGTCAGCAAGTCAACTGCAGTCCTAAAGTCAGCAAGTCAACTGCAGTCCTAAAGTCAGCAAGTCAACTGCAGTTCTAAAGTCAGCAAGTCAACTGCAGTCCTAAAGTCAGCAAGTCAACTGCAGTCCTAAAGTCAGCAAGTCAACTGCAGTTCTAAAGTCAGCAAGTCAACTGCAGTCCTAAAGTCAGCAAGTCAACTGCAGTCCTAAAGTCAGCAAGTCAACTGCAGTCCTAAAGTCAGCAAGTCAACTGCAGTCCTAAAGTCAGCAAGTCAACTGCAGTCCTAAAGTCAGCAAGTCAGCTGCAGTCCTAAAGTCAGCAAGTCAACTGCAGTTCTAAAGTCAGCAAGTCGACTGCAGTCCTAAAGTCAGCAAGTCGACTGCAGTCCTAAAGTCAGCAAGTCGACTGCAGTCCTAAAGTCAGCAAGTCGACTGCAGTTCTAAAGTCAGCAAGTCGACTGCAGTCCTAAAGTCAGCAAGTCGACTGCAGTCCTAAAGTCAGCAAGTCAACTGCACTGCTAAAATCAGCAAGTCAACTGCAGTCTTAAAGTCAGCAAGTCAACTGCAGTCCCCAAGTCAGCAAGTCAACTGCAGTCCTAAAGTCAGCAAGTCAACTACAGTCCTAAAGTCAGCAAGTCAGCTGCAGTCTTAAAGTCAGCAAGTCAACTGCAGTCCCCAGCCACAAAAGCACCACTGCAAGAGTCCAGAGCGTCCTCCAGACGCGACCCCCAACTGTCCACATGGGGCCGTCCACCACAGGAGCGATGCAGTGAGACTCCAGCCAGACACAGGGCACCAGGATGGATCAGGCAGGTCCGAGGAGCAGAAGAGATCAGCATCTCGATCCCAGGACTGACATGTAACTGTGTGTGTGATGTGTTGAAATCCTACACAGTTAACAGTGGAAGTCTCCAGCCAAACAGCATGTTCAAGAGAAAGTAAAAAATGTCACCACGTTTAAACGTTCTAAAGTATTAAATGGTAAAAAGTTTATGGGTTTTTTTTTGTAGCTATATGAAAATGAACTTATTACTGATCTAAAACTGTCAGAAGGTGTTTTTTTTAAGCAACTACACCATTTCTGCTCAAAAACATCATTCAATCACTGCAGGTTTGCTATATTTGACTTGTCTAGCCAATAATGTGAGCTACTGAATCACTGTGAGTCTAACTGGCATTAACTAAAAAAAATAACAGTCTAATGTCATTCATTATTTGGATTTAATGTTTGCATTTTATGCAAAAACATACCTCAGTGTGCTTTTTGAAATTAGATAAAGTTAATAACTTATAGGGACGCCTCGTTTTTCTGAGATTGGGTCAGGACGCTCATCCTCAAGTTCATCACTGCACGATAGTGGATTATCCAACTATATAGACATTACAGGTAATTAGCAGACGCTTTTATCCAGAGCAACGTACAACATGGGGTTAGGTGCCTTGCTTAAGAGCACTTCAGCCATTCCTGCTGGTTTAGGGAATTGAACCAGCAACCTTTTGGTCACAAAGTTGCTTCTCTAACCATTAGGCCATGGCTTCTCATGGGCTCCCATCATGTACATCATAGGCATGTATGTACATGATAAACAAGCTTTATAATTTTTTTTTACTCCTGTCTGTGTTTCAGCTGTCTGCATGAGATCTTGGAACGTATCCCCCATGGATATGGTGCCCCCACTGTACCTGCCGATGTTCGCTGGTTGTTTTGAGTTGCCACCGGTTGCTTTACACTGAGGCAGTACAAGTGCTGTCACAATATCACATCATCATCATTTACGTCACCGCAAGCAACGTCACCACCGTCACAACACGTAAATCTGACGGTTCTGGCTCCCACTGTAGCTGTAACGAAAGATTTCTGTAAATGTTACGAGGTTGAAGGGGGGTAGATTAACATCTCAATTTTGCCATTTTAATCCCATTCACACAGGACACCATTACTGCATAATAATGACTCATTTTACTGAGGTAGGGTCAGGACATTCATCCTCAAGTTCATCACTGCACTATAGTGGGTTATCCAACTATATACACATTACAGGTATTTAGCAGACGCTCTTATCCAGAGCATCGTACAACAAACCCAGAGCAGCCTGAAGAGCAGTTAGGGGTTAGGTGCCTTCCTCAAGGGCACTTCAGCCATTCCTGCTGGTCCAGGGGATCAAACCAGCAATCTTTTGGTCCCAAATGGTTTACTGAACCATTTTACTGAGGTACACTGTTAGAAATAGGGGTACAATAGGAGTCCATTTCTGTCCCCCAAGGTACAATCAACGCTAACATACCCCCTAAGGATCATTATTGGACCTCAAGGTAACTATGTGCACCTTTTTAGGGCCATAAAGGTATATGTTCCCAAGCAGTATATAAAGGGTACAAATAAGTACCTTAGAGGGCACTGATCCAGTGACGAGCTGTTGTACCCCTAAAGGTACAGTAATATGCTTTATTTTCTGAAAGCGTAAGGTCAGGACGCTCATCATCAAACTCATCACTGCAGGTCAGTGGATTCTCCAACGATACTGGAGAGCATGAGAAGATCATGGCTGAGGACAAACTGGTACGATTCTTAATAGATTTTCCTCCATTGATGAACCTGATTGATGCTGAACTGGACCCATTCGATAGATTATATGGTGTAAAGTGTAAAGTCACTGGCTGGATGAGAGAAGATGAGGCTCTGTGAGATATTAACGAGCACTTTGGAGGTCTAAATACAAATGTGAAGAGTAGAAAGTGATGTTTTTCTTGGAAATGTAATTAAGTTAGAGTACAAGAATTCAATTTCAATAATACTCACATCCATCCCTACCAGTTATCCACTGGAGGTCAGAGATGAGCTGGAGTTAGAGGAGATAGTTGATCTAATCTGCATGTCTTTGGACTGTTGGAGGAAACCCATGAAGAGAACATGCAAACTCCACACAGAAAGACCCCAGTTGATCAGAAGGTTTGAACCCAGAACCTTCTTGCTGTGAGGCGACAGTGATAACCACTGCACTACTGCACTGCCCCAGCGTACCGTTATACAACTATTGTCCACCCCTGGGGCAGCTGATGTCACACAGTCAGTCAACACCATCACTAAAACTATCCACCTTCAGCCCAAATGAAAAGATCAAATGGCAAACAGGATTTCTTCTCTTTATCAGGTTCCAGGTTTTAGAAAAGGGGAAAATGCCTCCTGCCCTGCAATCAGCAACAACACCTGTCTCACCAACTCTGTAACGCTGACGGCTGATTGGTCGATTGAGGTGAAGAATCATAAACTGGACACTGAATCATGCAAATCATTAAAAATCAATAAATCACATGTAACAATAAAAACACGTTGTAAATCAGTGTCTGACTGAGAAAAGGAGAAACTCACACAGTGTTCAGGCGCCTGGAGTGGATCACCAGCAGGTGGCGCTCATGTCCTGTGTATCAGGAAGGAACACTGCAACCCTGAAGGAGGGATTTGACTCTGAACATCTTCTCAACATTGAACAATTACTGGATTGATTTTTTTTTTCAGTTTCACAGAACGCATAAAAGATGACACTGGAGTTCATGGACCACGGAGTTTGAAATTAAACTGGAATGATAATAAATTTATGACGCACCATTTTGTTTAATGACGCACCAATAGAACTATCGAGGATCTGATGCTGTAGTGGCTTTCAACATACAGGTGATGAACAAGATAATACTATACTACAGTTAATACTACTGCTACTAAACAACAACATCAACAACAATCATCATCATCATCATCATCATCAAAAGAACAATGAAAATCAAGAAGAAGAACACCAATAAATCATCATCATCATCATCATCATCATCAAGACAACAATGAAAATTAAGAACAACAATAAATCATCATCATCATAAGAACAACAAACATGCTACTGCTAACAAAAAGAAGAAAAAGAAGAAGAAGAAGAACAACAACAACAATAATAATAATAATAATAATAATAATAATAATAATAATAATAATAATAATAATAATAATAATACAGTGAATTAAATATTGTATAAGATGCCTTCATTTGTCTCAACACCCTGGAGTTAGAACTTAGTTTGACAATTATTTAATAATAATAATAATAATAATAATAATAATAATAATAATAATAATAATAATAATTGTTAAACTGAGTTCTAACCCCAGGGTATTAAGACAAATGAAGGCATCATATACAATATTTAATTCACTGTATTATTATTATTATTATTATTATGCTTAATTTGACAGAATTAAGCCTGTGATATATTCTGAGCTGATATAATAATCCTTTCAAGCTCCCGATAATTTTAATAAGCAGGAAATATTTATTTCTTCATCTTCAGCATCCCGAGTGTGTCCCAGAAGCCCTGGGGTCGAGAACAACACACCCTTTACACACAAACATCAGGGGTGTTCAGGAACAGCCAACTGACACACCATAGTGGGGGGAGGAAACTGGAGAACCCTCAACGACAACAACAACAACAACAACAATAATAATAATAATAATAATAATAATAATAATAATAATGTCCAGAGGTCGGGTTTGATCTGATATCATGTTTAATCCAGTCTGTAATCTGATATCTCATCAACATTGATGGTGTGTTACCTGAAGGTTGTGAGTTTAAATCCCAGCATTGACAGAGAGCCACTTTACAGCCCTTCAGCTCAGATACTAATCTCTCAGATTGAACTGGATTTTTCCTCGAAAGTAATGCAATACTGAGCACTTGTGAGTGAGTGAGTGAGTCTGTCTGTCTGTCTGTCCGTCCAATATGTGGTGTGTTTAATGAAGGGCTCGGTATGGGTTATATTAGAGAAAACGTCACGTGTGTGAGAAATGTGTGAAAGGGCCTGACACCATGATGTCCTGAAACTGCACAAAACACAAATCACTGGAGTCATGTGGGTGGAACATCAACCGTGTTTGAAAATCACGTCTGACCAATAACCACATGCTGCACATGTGAAAAATCAGATTATTATAGGTTTAAAAAAGCACGTAGGGTAAAATGTCACGTTAAAATGGAAACGTGCAAAAAAAAAAGCATAAAAATGAGCACATGTGAAAAAAATCACAATCAGTGAGATCAGCGTGACTTGGTTGCATGTAGTGTTGGGACATGCATTCAGCTAATTAATTAATTACATTTAAATTAACTGTGTGTAGGTTTTGCATTTAAAGCATCAACATGCAAATAATAATAATAATAATAATAATAATAATAATAATAATAATAATGTGATTAAATAGCACTTTTAATTAAAATATTTATTTATTTATTTATTTATTTATACATACGAATATAGATAAATATAGTGATAATTAGCCTGATAATGATTGTATTACAGAGCTCCAATTATTCTGGAAATTTCCCAAAACACAGTGTGCATCAACTATCTGAATTTCCCTGAGGGAACCCTCGCAAAAGGATCAATAAAGTTTTATCTAATCTAATCTAATCTAATCTAATCTAATCTAACTACAAGGCTCTTCAGAAAAATCAGATTTATTATAGGTTTAAAAAAAGTGAGGTAAAATATCACATAATTTAAGTTTTGTGTTTATTTTATTTTTTTCGTGAAAATGCAAATTTATGACAGAAGAACGAACTCACGTGCGCGTTCACGTTTCACACTGACACACGCACACGACTTCTCACTCTTATTCTCAACAGCATGACATTCATCACACGTGCAAATCACTAATTATTATTATTATTATTATTATTATTATTATTATTATATAATTTTTAATAATAATTCTGTTCAAGGGATGAACTCAGCTCCAGAGAAAAGAGTTGGACTTCAAGGGAATAGATAGATAGATAGATAGATAGATAGATAGATAGATAGATAGATAAGTGGTGGTTGCTATAGGAACGGATTATAGGATGGCACAAGATAAACGTGCATACCCATCATCTAAACATAGCTTCATTATAAACAGTCACTCCCACTGTTGATTATTTCCATGTAACTGCACGCCCCTGAACTGATTGATTCTTTATCGAACTAATTCACATTTTTAAAGAAACATACTCGAGGATAATAAAGTTAAAGTTAATATCACTGAAGAATATTTAATGACATTTATCAGATTCAGAAGACAGATGCAATTTTTTAAACAATGTCGGCGGATATTGAACGTTTTTGCCGCCGTTATTGATCTCAGAATATCACATTTGTCCATTTTTTTTTGTTACGTTCATTAGCTGTTGTATTCAAACAGCATGAAACGATCCATCGTTCATTCCTTGAACCTGCAGCTTACAGAGCTCAGAGACTCAGGAGGGGGAAAAAACAACAGGCGTGTAACTCAATCAGGCAGGGATGGTTGCTATAGGAACGGATTATGGGCTGGCACGAAGAAGAGGAACAACTTTTTAAAGCAAACAGTATTTGGGCTGTTAAGTCGGACAGGACAATGTTTGCCTTCGCTAAAATACCATTGTGCCTGGGCTTTGGGGGCCGCGCGCGCGGGATCAGACCGCCGTGACCCCCTTCCGGCGTGCGCAGGAAGGAGCGCGCGCTGCATATAAATAAAAGATTAGTGCAGGGGAGGGAGAGAAAAAATCCATTTCTGAGCAAACTTATCTCCAATGCACCGTCCTCTCTCTCTCCCTCCCTCCCTCCCTGTCTCTCTCTTTTCCTGTCTCTCTCTGTCTCTCTCCCTCTCTCTCTCCCTCCCTCTTCCTCTCTCTCCCTCTTTCTCTCTCTCTCTCCCTCCCTCTCTCTCTCCCTGTCTCTCTCCCTCTCTCTCCCCCCCTCTTTCTCTCTCTCTCTCTCCCTCTCTCTCTCTCCCTCCCTCTCTCTCTCCCTGTCTCTCTTCCTCTCTCTCTCCCTGTCTCTTTCTCTCTCTCTCCCTCTTTCTCTCTCTCCCTCTCTCTCTCTCTCCCTCTCCCCCTCTCTCTCTCTCTCTCTCCCTCCCTCTCTCTCTCTCCCTCTCTCTCCCCCTCTCTCTCTCTCTCCTCGTGCAGCCTGTAATTACTTGCACAAGTCATTTTGCGCCCTTTGAATCGCGCCGTTTCACAAATGAAGGTTAAGTTTGTTTAACCGCGCCGGATTTGCCGGCCATGTTAAAGCATATAATATGGCAGAGCTGAGACTTTGACCACACACCTTCAAGACCCCCCATTACTCCTCCCCTGCCCCCTCATACCTCACCGAGAGAGAGAGAGAGAGAGAGAGTGTTTATATATTGATGGGAACTGAATGTCCCCATAAGGAAAACTCTTCACTTTCATATCCCTTTCCGACCAGCAGGGAAAGAGTTCAGTTCTGGTTCCTGCACCAAATTTTGAACTGTTTGGAGCATCAGAACCCAAAAATAAATTGGTTCAGACCTTGAAAAGTTGGTTGGTTCACAGCTAGAACCTGGGTTTTCCAGCCCGAACCGTGAGGATATCAGTGTGTGTGTGTCGTTAGTTTGGAAAAGAAGCAGCGCACAGTGATGGAGAACACAACAGAAAAGGAAATAATAACACAACAAAAGCTTGGCGGTAATTGATGCGCCATCTCACGACTACAGTTTACTCCCATTGTGAATTGTCCCGACCTCCATTCATGACACATCCTTGATTACAACAGTTCTGATCAAAGCTGCTGAAAAAAATGTGGGCTCGCTCACAATCAGGCACCGAGGTTCAAAGAATCCTGAACTGAACCAGTTCAAGAACTAAAAAGGGTATCAGTAAACACTTTATCCTGGTCAGGGTCACACTGGATCTGGAGAACATCTGGAACACTGGAAGTGATGTACTGTAGGAATACAGCTTGAATGAGACACCAGTCCTTCACAGCACATCATGCAGATACTTATTCACACTTTGGAACAATTACCAACATCATGCCACCTACTGGCATGATTTTGGGAGGTGGGAGGAAACCTGAGAACCCAGAGGAAACCCACATGGGCACAGGAACAACAGGAGGAACTCCACACTGAGAGCAATCGTTGAAATGTTTCCTTCTTATTGCGGAGGTATTACAAATGTGAGCGTGTGTGTTGGGGGGGTGAGGGCAGAGAAGGTATCTGGATTTACCCATTGTGGCTCAGAAGGAAAAAGCAAATCTGAACAATTTAGCAACTAAAAACAAAAGGTTTAACACTCTGGACATTCTGTAACTTTTTTTCCCCTAAAAATAAAATAATAAATAATGACATGTTCCTGTGTAATGTCTACTAGGAAATTAATCAGACTCCATAACCCTCAACCTCTCACCTCGATGCTTAACCCCACCCAAAACATTTCATAACAAGTGTTGCCAAGCAAAACAAACCTTGCTCGGTAGCAATTAGGATGAATATGAAGGAATATATCGCAGGAAAAAAAAAAAAAAAAAAAAATCGGTCCCCTATGGGTCCATGTAGCTACTGCTTATAAATAAAACTTTTATGATCCCATGTCCATACAGTAAATATAGCATATATATTAGTTACTCTATGAGGCAGTAGCCACAAAAATGAAGCGTAATCCAAAAATGAACAATTTAAAAATCACAGAAGTAAAATATACCAAGGGCGGCACGGTGGTGTAGTGGTTAGCGCTGTCGCCTCACAGTAAGAAGGTCCTGGGTTCGAGCCCCGTGGCCGGCGAGGGCCTCTCTGTGTGGAGTTTGCATGTTGTCCGCGTGGGTTTCCTCCGGGTGCTCCGGTTTCCCCCACAGTCCAAAGACATGCAGGTTAGGTTAACTGGTGACTCTAAATTGACCGTAGGTGTGAATGGTTGTCTGTGTCTATGTGTCAGCCCTGTGATGACCTGGCGACTTGTCCAGGGTGTACCCCGCCTTTCGCCCGTAGTCAGATGGGATAGGCTCCAGCTTGCCTGCGACCCTGTAGAAGGATAAAGTGGCTAGAGATAATGAGATGAGATGAAAATATACCAAGTGTCTGTACTTTATATTATTCTACTCTTACAGTTTTCGAAACCGAAACCTCCGAACCGAGGCTGACACACAGACGTCACCATGACCCAAACTCTTATTTACCGGAAATGGCCCGGCGCTAGAGCTCAGTGGAATGCATTTTCCCTCTGTGATAAGCATAAACATGTCTGAAAGCCATTTCTTTAGTCCATTTATTTCGAATGGTGAACCGAATTGTATACACTCACCAGCCATTTTAATCGGAACATGTGTATGTGCACGTGCAGTGTACGATCGTTACACTTTTACATTCTTACAGCACAATGACGTAGTGGCTAGCGCCTCTATATGAGGCAGGAGCCACAACAAGAACGATTTTGACCTTTCTGGTGACCTTGACTGGATGACCCTCAAAATGTTGGAGGTTCTATTTGAGACCAACACCCATCTATCCTGAAAGTTTCATGAAGATCGATCCAGCCGTTTTCCCGTAATATCGTTAACAAACAAACCCGACCGAAAACAATACCTCGCCCCCTGGTGGACTCCATCCCAGGCGAGGTAAAAATGATTCCAGTGCTCCAATTAGCGACACTTCCCTAACTTGCTCCAACTACATTTAAATTACCGTATTATCTCATCTCATCTCATTATCTCTAGCCGCTTTATCCTGTTCTACAGGGTCGCAGGCAAGCTGGAGCCTATCCCAGCTGACTATGGGCGAAAGGCGGGGTACACCCTGGACAAGTCGCCAGGTCATCACAGGGCTGACACATAGACACAGACAATCATTCACATTCACACCTACGGTCAATTTAGAGTCACCAGTTAACCTAACCTGCATGTCTTTGGACTGTGGGAGAAACCGGAGCACCCGGAGGAAACCCACGCGGACACGGGGAGAACATGCAAACTCCGCACAGAAAGGCCCTCGCCGGCCACGGGGCTCGAACCCGGACCTTCTTGCCGTGAGGCGCCAGCACTAACCACTACACCACTGTGCCGCCCCAATTACCGTATTATTCATTATTTAAATGACTGTAAAGTGTTTCTTTTTTTAAATGCATGTAGATAATAAAATCCAGTCATTAAACCCTGTTAATTAAAACAGTGCAAAAATGTACCACAGATTTCATCTTTTCTTGCTGTAAGTAGTTGATGATATCCTCCAGACCACTAGGAGGCGACATGCATTTTAAAGCACATTATTATTACTGTATTTGGTGAAAAGACTTAGGTGTCAGGGCCGTGTCAGAGTGCCCAATTGTGGTGCGAAAATATAGAGACAATTTACGTAAGGTCCAAAGATCATGAAGAAGCTACAATCATGAATTGTTCGTATGTATCTGGGTTAAAAATATAGCACAAAAAGAAAAGAGGCAGAAGACCCAAAAGGCTGTAAACCTGTAATGAGAGGTAATTAATTGTAATTAGTCATTTTATCCACGTTCTTGTTTCCATGTGTTGATGAAAGGGAAAAAGGTCATGGCTAACTAGCTAGTTGTAATGTAAGTAAGAAGTGTTCAGCTAACACATGAGAAGTCGCGAGTTCATTATTACTCGCTGTGACAGCAGCAGCCTGTCGACTCTTCCGAGATAATAAAGGATTAGTTCTGCTCAGTCGTATGATTGAGATCATGGATATGATTCCACAGCAATTTACCAACTTTTTTTTTGTAAAAAAGATGGCAAGTTACATATACTGATGCATAACATCCACAAAACAAATTAGTTCACGTAATCAGTGATGTTATAGCAAGTGGCAACTTCTGTATACATTTCCAAATTGTGAGGCTATGACATGCAAAAAAAAAAAAAAAAAACAGTTAGAAATGATATTGAAATTGTATATTTAACTTATTCCACGAAATCGAGTCGTACATGAGCTGATAGCCGATGAGGTGCGTAGCACTGAGATTGAGTGGAATAACTGTTTTATTCTCTCCACATTCACTGGATTTTGAGAAACAGAGCATTTTTTTTTTTTGCAAATTCGATAAATAAAAACTTTATACAAAACATCCAACAAAATCATTTCTGCTTAGAATGTAAACAAACTGGCGAAATGACAGAAGCAATTTGTGAAATATGCGATAATAATAATAATAATAATTATTATTATTATTATTATTAACATTTTTGAAAAAAAAAGATATGTTCTGACCATCAAATACCTTTATTCCATTTATTATTTCGTTGCTTTCTTTTTGTAAATTTTTTTTGTTTTTGTTTTCGAGTAGTTTTTATTTCATCCTCGGTTGGTTCAGTAACACGCTCCGTCATTTTGTTTTTCTCTACTCATGGTATATGAGCTGATTCCTAGTAGTAGGGTAGCCAATCAGAATGCACGACTGCTCATATCCAGTGAATGTGGACAGTACGTGTGTGTGTGTGTGTGTGTGTGTGTGTGTGAGAGAGAGAGAGAGAGTGAAAGCTTTATTCATTTTATCCTAAGGGCGTACAAAGTTTTGCAGTCGATATAGCCAATAGGATAATAGGATTCATTGGACAATGTGTTAAAAAATAAAGATAAAATTAGCAATAGGGATTGATGAGGCTTTGCATTATTTAAATGTGAAACACACACACACACACACACACACACACACACACACACACACACACACACACACACACCAAAACTGTGCAGCTGTCAAAGACTCCATGTACAAATTACACTATGAGACAAATATTTGGCCAGAGAGAGAGAGAGAGAGAGAGAGAGAGTGTGTGTGTGAAGACATTGTGGTTCACAGGTTTTCTCGACGTTTCACCGCTTCATTCTCTCTTGACGAGGGGCACTTCAGAGTGCGCACTCCGCTCCCTCTCTTTGATACCGCCAGCAGCTTGAGAGAGAGTGCACTCCAAAACAGACGCGGGCAAATTTATGCCTCAAAAAAAAAGGAGGGAAAAATGGCCTACTCTGGCAGATGAGAGAGACAGAGAGAGAGAGAGAGAGAGAGAGAGGGGACACACACACACCCATGGTGGTGAGCTTTGATAATCCTGCCATGACAATCCCAGCTATAATGATGTATGATAATTACACACACATGAAAGCTGCTCCACAGAGAGAGCCGACGGGGAAAAGGAGAGAAAATAACAAATATGACTTTCTCCAAAAGATCCTCAACGTAATGAATTCTGCCTTTAATAAACATGGATTTGATTCTGTTCGAGACTACAAAGAGGCCCGAGGCATCATTTGACCCAGAAATGGTACGGGGCTCAAAAGGTTTACAGATTAGCAGGGACATTTTGTTCACACTGAATAATGGGGCTGGATGGAGAGGCGGGGGATCAGGGGCCAGTTGCCAGGTTGACACTTTTCCTTTTTTAATCACAATCAGGAAGCTTGTCACATGTCTGGTGTTCTGTCTCGCATTTATTATTATTATTTTTTTAATTTTACCAGAACCCTGGTGTGTTCTCCACCTCGGTGCGGTTCTTTAGGCACGCTCAGGTCCGAGACTCTGAACAGACCCGACTGCAGAAAGTGATGTGCGTGTTTTGGGTTTGTTGATGTGAGCTGCTGAACCGAGGCAAAGGACAGAGCTGCAGAAATGCCACGTGTTCTGGAGGATCGGACCGACAAAAATAGAAAGCAGAACGTCAAGATGTGATGTAGGAGCTCATCTGGCCTGCCATCGAAACAACATGATGGCCAAAACATCAAACAGAACTAAAATGTGACAGTGTGAAAGAGGACTAACCTCCACGACAAACTGTTTACAACAGAAAAATCAACAAAGGATTTCCTAAATTTTGTTCTCCAAGTGAAGATCGACTCAAAACATCAATCAGAGCTGGAATCGGATGAGAAATCAGAGACGAGATTAAAAAAAAATTCTAGTAAGAGGCCTGGAAAATCCGTTAATTTGGCCTAATTAGTAACTCGTTCGCAAAATTTTGACAAAAACAACGACCGAGTTTTGTGCGGAGTGATGAGTTCTTTCAAACAAAACAATCAGAACGGAAATCCATTGAGAACTGACGGAGGAGATATGATTTAACTGAAAATAAACAAAGTTGTAAACAAATTGTTTACAACAGGAAAATCAACAAACGAAGACCAAGTTTTGTTCCTCATAGGAAGATCGAACCAAAACATCGATCAGAACTGGAATCGGATGAGAAATCAGAGACGAGATTAAAAAAAATTCTAGCGAGAGGCTTGGAAAATTCGTTAATTTGGTGTAATTAGTAACTCGTTCGCAAAATTTTGACAAAAACAACGACCGAGTTTTGTGCAGAGTGATGAGTTCTTTCAAACAAAACAATCGGAACGGAAATCCATGGAGAACTGACGGAGGAGATACGATTTAACTGAAAATAAACAAAGTTGTAACAGGAAAATCAGCAAACAAACAAACAACTTTTGTTCCCCCGAGTGAAGATCGACCCAAAACGTCGACCAGAACTGAAATCGGACGAGACCTGCGAGAGGAGATACAATTCTTATGAGGAGTCACAAAACTTGTTAACGTGACCTAATTAGCAGTCCGTTAGCAAAAAATTGACAAAACAATGACCAAGTGTGGTGCAGAAGGTCGAGTTCTTTCAGACGAAACAATCGGAACTGAAATCCATTGAGAACTGACGGAGGAGATACGATTTAACTGAAAATAAACAAAGTTGTAAACAAATTGTTTACAACAGGAAAATCAACAAACGAAGACCAAGTTTTGTTCCTCATAGGAAGATCGAACCAAAACATCGATCAGAACTGGAATCGGATGAGAAATCAGAGACGAGATTAAAAAAAATTCTAGTGAGAGGCCTGGAAAATGCGTTAATTTGGCCTAATTAGTAACTCATTAGCAAAAAATTTGGCAAAAACAACGACCAAGTTTTGTGCGGAGTGATGAGTTCTTTCAAACAAAACAATTGTAAAGGAAACCCGTGTAGAACCGATGGAGGAGATACGATTTAACTGAATTGTGGACGACGGACAGACGGACGGACAGTCGACAGATGCCAGACGCCGTGGTAATCGGCCTTATGGCCAGATGAGCTAAACATTTTGGTCAACAAGTTGGTTATATCATTATCAAACATAATTAACACTTTGTTCTGGTTCTGTTGTCGAGTGATTTTTGTGACTTTGATTCATTCAATTATTTCCAGGCTCATAACAATAAACAACCTCTGATCAGCCTGGAAGCAATCAATCCAATCTGGCAACCCAGAAGACTGATTGATGATTGGACTACACTGTTGCTGTCGTGCAACTCAAAACTGTTCAGAGTAAAGCACTCTGTGCCATGCTGTTATCGTAAAATAATCAACTACGGCGTCGTGCGATAAAGCGGCATTACTACGGTATGACGACATTATTAGTTTTCTTATCACAGCTCAACCCGAAGTGTTTTATTTCTCATAAAGTGCAGCAACTTGGCAACAATTCTGAACGACAATTTAAATTTATTCATAAACGACGCGTTGTGACGGACAGACAGACAGATACACAGACAGAGAAGAAAGTAGGATGTGTGTTTGACCATTGGGGTGTTTGCTCCAAGTCAGACATCAACGCTTGCAAACACACACACACACACACACACACACACACACACACACACACACACACACACACACGGTGTAGCCTTCATCTCTACAGGGACTGACATGGAGGTCAGGGAGAAGGTGGAGGTCAAATGGGCCTGGCTCACAACCTGCTAATAGGTGTGTGTGTGTGTGTGTGTGTGTGTGTGTGTGTGTGTGTTTGTGTGTGTGTGTGCGAAGGAGGACGCTAAGAGAAGCTAAATACGTGCTGTACAAACACACACCCCCACCTCTGCACACACACACACACACACATATGCGCACACACACACACACACACACACTAAGGTCAGGGTGTAGGATGAGATCTTGAAGCGCACATGTTTTCAGAAATTAAATATTTTCCGATCAGTCAGGCTGCAGACACCTGCTCAAAGGATCATGGGAAATGATGATGTAAGCTCCCTGCAATGACTTGAGAAGAAATCGAAGGAGGAGGAGGAGGAGGAGGAGGGTGATTCAGATGATCTACCAGAGTTGAACTAAGGACAAAGCAAAAGCGTTCGAGACACACAGACGCAAACACAAACACACAAACACAGACAGAACACAGTGGGATGAGCGGGAGGTTTAATTTGGCTCCATTAGGTAAAGTCCTTTATCACTTGGTCCAGGTGTATCCAGGAAACCCCAAGGCCGGCTCGCTGTTAAAACCGCGACAGTCAAGGTAACTGGTAATTACAACACGTGCTCGTAAAGACGCTATGTTTGTCCAACACTGAACACGTCCCTCTGTTTAAAGCGAGATGCGGAACGCTGACTGAACTCGAACACACTTCTGTTTCTGATTTTATAATCTTTATCATCTTTTTTTTAACCCTTTCAGTTAAAAATCTCAATATTTCAGCAAAATATTTCACGTAGTACACCTTTATGTCATTTTAAACAACTACAAAAGAATTTGTGTTGAATTTTCAATCTTTTTACACCATAGTCATGTCAAATTATCCGATCTGAAGTAGCTCCGGCTCTGATTCAGATCACAGGTTCGTACTAAAGCACTCATTTTAGTGTTAGTGTTCTTAATGGTTAAAAATCTTGGTGTTTTCATTGACAGCGAGCTAAACTTTGACAGTCACATGAAAGCAATCACTAAAACGGCATTTTATCACCTAAAAAACATTTCCAAACTAAGAGGACTTATGTCAAAAAATGATCTGGAAAAACTAATACATGCCTTCATCTCTAGTAGGGTTGATTACTGCAATGGCCTTTTCACAGGCCTGCCAAAAAAGACCATCAAACGACTTCAGCTGGTTCAAAATGCAGCGGCGAGGGTTCTCACACGAACAAAAAGAACAGAGCACATTACTCCAATTCTAAGGTCCCTTCACTGGCTTCCAGTAAGCTACAGAATTGGCTTTAAAGCATTGCTGCTGGTGTACAAATCTCTAAATGGTACAGGGCCCAATTACCTCTCTGATATGTTGCAGCGGCCTAACCCAATCAGATCTACCAGATCGCAACAGAAAAATTTACTATTAAAACCAGTTGTTAAAACAAAGTGTGGTGAAGCAGCCTTTAGCTCCTATGCAGTACAGCTATGGAACCAACTGCCAGAGGACATCAAAAATGCTCCTGCTGTTGGCAGCTTCAAATCTAGGTTAAAGACCAAGCTGTTTTCAGATGCTTTCTGTTAAATAATTAATATTGTCTTCTTTACATTTTTTATAATCTTTACTTTCTCTGCATGTTTTAAATTTACTTTAACTTTATTCTATTTTATTCTTTTTTCTCCTCCTATTTGAACTACTACTTCATTTTATTATTTTATTTCTACTATTGTTTAATTCTTATTATATTCTTTTTATTCTTTTAATTAATTGTTTTAGAATAAAATAAAATAATTTTATGTAATTTTATTTCTCTATTGTTTACTGTTTTTGTTTTTACTTCTGTAAAGCACATTGAACTGCCATTGTGTATGAAATGTGCTATATAAATAAACTTGCCTTGCCTTATATCGTTTCTATAGCGACAGCTCATTCACAGGAAGTTCCTGTCATCTAAAGGTGATGATACACGGGGCAAGTTTTTGGCTAATGTTACCAGCAACAGGCAACCAGGTGAGACACGGGGCAACTAATGAGGGCAACAGATGATCAGCAACAACCAATCGGATAAGAGCAAATCTGTTGCCAGGGAGACAGACACCGCAAAGATGGAGACTGAAACATTTGTCACTTTTGTCTCGGCTTCAGCCTTTATTTATTTATTTATTTATTTATTTAGCTCGAGTAAGTATCACTTCTGGAACAAAACTGAAGAGATACTCTGGTTAAAAGATAATTTGC
Organism: Neoarius graeffei; assembly: GCF_027579695.1. Lineage (NCBI taxonomy): Eukaryota > Metazoa > Chordata > Actinopteri > Siluriformes > Ariidae > Neoarius > Neoarius graeffei. The sequence continues at coordinate 87,908,282 of NC_083578.1, forward strand.
TTTTATTTTAATATTTATAAGTCACATTATGCTGTTAATAATAAACACTTTTTAAATCTCTCTTTTTTTTAAATGCTACTCGCCTCTATCACATGTGCTATAACTAATAACTGACACATACATCACAAAAACATCATCATTTAATTCTCATCTCAGCAAAAAATAACACCCCCCCCAAAAAAAAAACAAAAAAACACATGGAGCAGATGGCAGCTGCTGAGGAGGAAAAGGGCGTGGCAGAGCTCCTGAAAGGCTTTCTTTCTTTTTTACATCCTGAAGTTTGTACTGTTTCACCCTCAGGTTCCACACGTAGTCGTGCATATTATCTGGATGTGAATTGGATCAGATGATAAGTTCGACAATCTCTATTACAATTCACAAATTTTTTTTTTTTAAATCATGTGTGCGGTGGCACGGTGGTGTAGTGGTTAGCGCTGTCGCCTCACAGCAAGAAGGTCCAGGTTCGAGCCCCATGGCCGGCGAGGGCCTTTCTGTGCGGAGTTTGCATGTTCTCCCCATGTCCGCGTGGGTTTCCTCCGGATGCTCCGGTTTCCCCCACAGTCCAAAGACATGCAGGTTAGGTTAACTGGTGACTCTAAATTGACCGTAGGTGTGAATGGTTGTCTGTGTCTATGTGTCAGCCCTGTGATGACCTGGCGACTTGTCCAGGGTGTACCCCGCCTTTCGCCCGTAGTCAGCTGGGATAGGCTCCAGCTTGCCTGCGACCCTGTAGAACAGGATAAAGCGGCTACAGATAATGAGATGAGATGAAATCATGAGCTGCCCGTCACTCTTAACGTTATCCCAACAAAGCTAGCAATAACTTTCAACTAACTACTGTATGTTAGCAAAAAACACCGCTAGCTATTTAGCGAAATCCCATTCAATCTCTATGGAGCGGTGGTTCTCTAATGGCAGTTTACACTTAGCTGAAAAAACAAAGAAAAAAATCGATGCCTTAATTCCAACCTGAGCACAAAAATAGATGTCTGCTGGTTCAGCGTTTGATGAGGTAAATTCACCACTTTGGGTTTACACACACAGAACAGCTTACCACCATAAAAAAAAGATAAAAGTCGTCTCTTTTTCTTTTTCTTCGCTCCACTGCCGGAGATGCCGCCATCTTTGTTGAAAATTTCAGAAGCTCTCACTCAGGTGATCATGTGATTTGCCGCGAGCACTCTGATTGGATGATCTTAATAATAAAAAGTTGCCCAAAACAATCAAAACCATTCAGATAGAAATTACGTTGCCCAATCTCAATGGGAAAGTGTCGAAGCGTGATTGTCCAGCAACATCGTTCAAAAAGTCGCCCCGTGTATCTTGATGTTGATGTGGTGAAGTTTTCTGGAAGGAAATGTTTATTTCACACTGAAGGAAGGAGTCTCCAGTGTCAGATTTTTGTCACAGTCTGAGGTTTACACATTGTGGTTTCTCTGTAACACGATACGTAACGTTTATTATTTTGTCTTATTAACATCAAGGGAGAGAAATAAAGAGGCTGGAGAGGGAAAGACTGTTTACAGCTGCTATAATATAAGTGAGGGCGGGAAATAACTTGGATGTCCGACAACATAACTATAATGTAACTATATCGTTCATTCATAAACGAAACTTTGGAAGCGTTGGCACATTGCTATGGTAACAATATCATTTACCGTTTGCACTCAAGGTCAAGTCACAACAACCTTCCCTTCCTTCCAACGGGGAAGTTGGAGCCGATTGGAAACCTAACACTGAGATGAACAAACATTCACACACACTCACTTTAGAGAAGCCAGGTGAGTTAATCTGCACGTCCTTGGATCATTAGAGGAAACCGGAACATCTGGAAGAAACACACAAACTCCACACCGAGTGGTGAGGTTGGAACCCAGAACTTTCTTGCTGTAACGTAACAATGCTAACTACGGTACAGCACCACCCATCACACCAACCTGTCATTGGTTATTTCCCATAACATCACACCAACAATTGAAGAGTTTGGTTACAAATCCAATTCCATCGTTTCGAGAAAAATCACTTTTTCTGATTACGGGAAGTGATAAAAGGAAAACCACTGTATCCTGTTTTAAAATTTATTGACTAACTCCTTAATGATAATAAACTTCAAAAATGAAATCCAGAACTAATTATCAGCTTTTAACTGAACCAAGTAATTTTTTTTTGTCAAGTCACTATGTATCCACGCCACGGCATTTCCCCCCCAAAATGCTACACATCCCTTTCTATTTAAAGTGCATTTAACCGTGTTCTTTCATGACAGATTATTTTATTTTATAGATTTTTTTAGGGGCGACACAATGGTGTAGTGGTTAGCGCTGTCGCCTCACAGCAAGAAGGTCCGGGTTCGAGCCCCGTGGCCGGCGAGGGCCTTTCTGTGTGGGGTTTGCATGTTCTCCCCGTGTCCGCGTGGGTTTCCTCCGGGTGCTCCAGTTTCCCCCACAGTCCAAAGACATGCAGGTTAGGTTAACTGGTGACTCCAAATTGAGCGTAGGTGTGAATGTGAGTGTGAATGGTTGTCTGTGTCTATGTGTCTGCCCTGTGATGACCTGGCGACTTGTCCAGGGTGTACCCCGCCTTTCACCCGTAGTCAGCTGGGATAGGCTCCAGCTTGCCTGCGACCCTGTAGAACAGGATAAAGCGGCTAGAGATAATGAGATGAGATGAGATATTCGTAATTCAGCGTGAAATTGTCCAATAAATGCAAGAAGTGACGAAGCGATTTCCTACTTCATGGGCACAGCCATCTTAGAAGACTTCATGCCAGTGGCGGCCTCTGATTGGCCAAATGGTTATGTCTGGTTTTGAGAAAAATCGGTGATGGCGCTTGTTGCGTTTTGGAATGAAAGGCCGTAATGCAGTGTGTAAAACAATGGCAGATATCGTGTTTTGGTGAAAACTAAATATGGTATGAGTAAGATATAATAATTGCTGATGGTTTGGTGGTGGGAGTTTCAATTTTTCAAATTTGCCATTTATCACATTTTGGAACCAAATGCTTAAATTGTTTTATTATTTACTTAACATTTAAATTTAAAAAAGTACTAAACCGTTAATGCTTATTAGAACTTCCAGGATCTGAGAATATCCTACACAGGTCCTATAGCTTTTCTAAAACACTTGGTCCAGGATGTTATTTCTACTGTCACTGTGATGAAAAGCTCAACACACTGTGAGCTAGTGATTAGCGTCTCTGCCTCTTGACCGGGAACCCATGAGTTCTACTTGCAGTTGGGTCATACCAAAGACCGTCATAAAAATGGTACCTACTGCCATCTGGCGAGGCGCCGCAATACAGATGCGAGTAGGGAGTCAAACTCTTGCAGTTAGCAGAGGACCCGCCCTCCACTGTAAGGGTCCGGTCCCACAACACCGATAGCTATAACTACAACTATATGCTATAACTATACTATACACTGTATAACTAAACAAATAATGGTTCTCTTGATTCTGACTTGTGTTGTCTCTTATCTCTGAGGTAAATCATTCACAAAGATCATCAGAAACCCCTTTAAAGACCTGGATCTTAGTTAAACAAGACGGAGAAGTGATCACGGCGGATTGTAACTGTACGGCTGGGGAAGAATTTTGTCACGACCTTCATGCATATGGACTTTGTGAGGAGGAAACAAAGAAACAGCTGGGGACTTTAGGACTTTTTTTAGTGAATAAAAAAAGTACCGTAAAATAACGACACATACTGTAGCAAGAAAAGTACTTGGAAAACACTAAGGACGTAGCTGAGAGGGAAAAACAAACCTTTCACCAAGTGATCACTGCAAACTCGAGCATGTGTCGACTCGGCTCCCTTCGATTTCACTGATGCCCCTTTTCCACCAAAGCAGTTCCAGGGCTGGTTCGGGACCAGTGCTTAGTTTGGAACCGGGTTTTCTGTTTCCACTGACAAAGAACTGGCTCTGGGGCCAGAAAAACCGGTTCCAGGCTAGCACCAACTCTCTGCTGGGCCAGAGGAAAGAACCGCTTACGTCAGCAGGGGGGCGGAGTTGTTAAGACCAACAACAATAACAAGACCGCGAAAGATCGCCATTTTTAAGCGACGAGAAGCAGCAGCTGTACAAACGCGAAGTCATCCATTATTATTATTGTTGTTGTTGTTGCTGCCGCTGCTTCTTCTGTGTTGTTTTTGCTTCGATATTCGCGCTAAGGTTTATGCAAACGTAGCGACGTAACTGACGTATACAGCGACGTAATGACGTATACAACGACGTAACTGACGTATACAGCGACGTAATGATGTGTCTCCTCTTAGCACCGCGAGCTATGGAAAAGCAAACTGGTTCTCAGCTGGCTCGCGAGTTGAACGAGTTGTGAACCAGCACCAGCACTGGCCCCGAACCAGCCCTGGAACTGATTTGGTGGAAAAGGGGTATATGAGGTTATATATGAGGGGTATATGAGGTTCGAAAGCCACCTTTCTCCACGTCTTTTAGTGAAATCCTGTGTTCGTTCACCCTTTATTATTAGTTAATGGGGAACCCTGAAGAAACTTTTATCAGTTTCACAGTTTGATTGATTCAAAAAACCTAAAACAACGCAAGCGTAAGGCATTTTTCATGCGAGCAATGCACCTTCTCCGTACAAACGCTTTGTCAACTCGTAGACCACCTGCTAAAGTTTTGAATAACTAATGAGGTGGATGTGACATCACATGAAACCCAAGAATCCCTCTGCCTGAGTTTAGTTCCAGTCTGGAGCAGAAACACCACAACTATAATCCTGACTATAATATCACTCGGTCCTGACACTCAGGGAAATAAATGCATGCAACTTCAGAATAGTCATGGAAGTATTTTCCAAGTTGTAGCACATTATTCCGGGTCATACTGTACAGCTTGGACTCCAAAACAACCCATGTACACACTCCAGATTAGGGAGTGGATGGAGTGAGTCCTCGGCGGTTGGCCATGTTTCAGTTCTCACTCAGTCTTGTCCATCTTTCTCCTTCACCCTCCCTCCCTTCCTCTTTCTTTCTTTCCATGTTTTAAGTGTTTCCGGCTTGGATCAGCTGCAGCTCTTTGGATGTTTAATTGGGGGATGATAAGGGCGGCATCATGGGAGAAGCAATAATAATAAAGTTAATGTGGCCAAAGGGCAGAGACAGCTGAATGAGCAAACAGCACGCACACACACACACACACACACACACACACACACACACACACACACACACACACACACACACAGAGAAACGAGAAAGCATCAGGGTCATGGATATGACATCGACTTCAATCTTAAATCTCTCAAAGCAAACCAACTGTGAGCAGAAGTCCGAGTTTGTCTCAACTGTCTGAACGAAATCTGATCTGAACGCACGAGAGCAATGTGATTGGACTCCATTCGATTTCATATCAGCCCACGTGAGGGCTCCATCCCTCATGATAGAGCTACGATTCAAGAAAAAGACTGCATTCTGCTTAGATCATCAAATGTTCTTCCAAGTGGACGTGGCTTTTCTGTGCATTCCCATGTTTCAGTTATCATCTTATTGCTCACTATTATTATTATTATTATTATTATTATTATATTTTGCACATGGCAGTGTTGTAGCCAAGTCACTAAAGTTCGAGTCCGAGTCCAGTCTCGAGTCCCCAGTGTTCAAGTCCAAGTCAAGTCCAGGTTATTAAAAAAAATTTCAAGTCAAGTCCACTATTGATCCGAGTTGAGTCCGAGTCCAAGACTCCAACCGCACCATTTGACGGTGTTTGTTTCAGCGCCATTAACATTAGTTTGTTCCTGAACATGACATATGAACAGGTGAATGTGCTTCTCTTTGTCAGGGAGTGTGAAGTATCCTGTCAGAGACAGTTGGGAGACGGATGTAAGTGCAGAAGGTGTGTTTATTAATACAAGTGAAGACGGTAAACAATCCAGAACGGCCGGCAAAATCATAAAACGGTGAAACAGGCGACAGGTCGAGCGAGGCACACACAGGCTATCGTAGACTCGGCAGAATCAAAGATGAGAAACAGGAAATCAGGGATCAGGAACCCAAACAAGGAAATAAGGCTCAGTAATGTATCAGCAATGCAACTCAATACTTCGCAAAGTAAGTGTGTTTTCACGGTTTTTATATCGGCGTGCTGATTGCATCTTAATCCTGTGCAGATGTGAGTTGTTTATGGCACACATGAGAGTCTGCTTGGTGTGTGCGCTGTCCGGAGCGCGCCCGAGAGTCTATCTGATGCACATGCCAAAGTGCACAGGTGTGATACTCTTGTGCAAAATTAGTACAAAAATTAATGTAGATATAAATATCTTATGCCAAATTATTATGGCATGTTACAAAAATTTTTTAAAAATCCAAGTCCGAATGCAGTTAATGCACGAGTCCGAATCATCAGTGCTCAAGTCCAAGTCAAGTCACGAGTCTTTAAAATTAGGGCCCGGGTCAGACTCAAGTACTACAAGCCTGCCAAGATCCAAGACTGAATGTTTTACAACAGTATTTAAAAAAATAAAATTAAATTATTATTCTCACTGTTGTGCAATCGGTTGTAGTTCATATTGTACAGTAGCTTGTGCACTTCTTTTTTTTTTTGCCTCAAATCATCCAACTGCCCAAACTGTCAGACTTTTCATGTCGAGGGAGGATATTTTTCATGCCCCACTGTCACCAGGGCACTGAACCCTCCTTAGAACCTGCAATGAGTTCTTGAAAATAAATAGCAAACCCCCACCCCACCCCACCCCACCCCACCCCACCCCACCCTACCCTATATCCACACACACGCGCGTGCTGATCTGTCCTTGCATGCTCTCCACCTCACCTTAGACAATCACTTGTTTGTTTCCATTTCCAAACAAACAAGCACGCGCAAAATAGCATCCATCGGCACCAACATCTCTCTCTCTCTCTCTCTCTCTCTCTCTCTCCACCCCCCATCCACACCCCCTTAACTCTAATCCCCGCCGGTCTCACGCTCTTGGTGTGATTTCACTCCTCCACGCGCGGCGTTATAAATTCAGCTGGTGCACGCGAGCCTGATTGAAGTGACGGCCCTGATTTCTGTGCCTTTCCACATGGAGGGTGCTATAGCAAATGGCCCAATGGCTGTGTTTGGATAACACTGACCTTCTCCCGCCGCCGCTCGGCCCTAAGTGAGCGCGGATTTACGCCACTCCTGAGTGGAAGGGCAAAAAACCCCCCAAATTGATCAATTCAGAAGCTGAGACAGAGAGACGGAGAGAAAAGAAGACGGATGGTAGTGGCTCGGATTGCAATTCTCTCTCACTCTCTCTCTCTCTCTCTCTCTCTCTGTTTTTGGAGCAAAAGGAACAGCCATCAGAGGGAATTGAACTGAACTGAATTACAAGAGAACGGATGAAGAATTGCACGCACGCGGATGGAATCCTACTGGCATCCCAGAATGCACCCGGGCGAGTGGTGAGCAGGAACAGGAAGCACTTTGTGAAATGCATATTACAGGGATTCATAAGGAACACGTTTGTTTAAGGCCTGAGTCACACTGCAGCTCGCGATGGGTTTAATATGCAAATACTTGGCGATGAAAAATCAGTAGTGTTGTGCGATACACGGCGAATGATCGCTGAGCTTCACGGGTTGTTTTTTGGTGCATCTCTGCCTCACGAGTGGCCAAAAACGTTGCAACATATTTTAATGCATGCACTGAAATTTGGTGGCACTATTTGTTTTCATTGCCAAACTAAGTGGCGAAAAATCGCAAATGGGTTTGGGAAGACTTCCTGAAGCTCGGGGAACCTTCGTCGAGCCTCTGTCTCGAATCTGTGTCCCCGGTGCTCGCAGAAGCCTCATCAACACATTGGCTTTGTGTAGCCTAAACTTTGCCGAGACTTAAAACGTTCAGAGATCCTTCGGAGTGCGTTGTGCACGTTTTTGGGAGCCAGTCGTTATGGGAAACACCTGATGCTGATTTGAGCGCAATCAGCACACGCATATACATAAAGACGCTGTTTTCGCAGAGACTTCGCAAAGTAGGAAGAAAAAAAACAGGGCTTTTTTGTAAACTACACTCACCAGCCACTTTATTAGGAACACCCATACATCCACCTGCTGTTCTCTAATCAGCCGATCCCTTGATGCATAAAATCACACAGATACAAATCAAGAGCTCCAGTTAATGATGTTCACAGCGTTCACACATTAGAATGAGGGAAAAATTGTGATCTCAATTTTTGAAGTGTGACTTTCTTTCACTGTGGCATGGGTGTTGGTTTGAGCCAGACGGACTGCTGGTTTGAGTGTTTCAGAACCTGCTGATCTCCTTCCTGGGGTTTTCACAGTCTCTAGAGTTTACACAGACAGAATGGTGCAAAAAACAAACAAAAAAAAACATTGTCTGAATGAGTGAGCGACGGTTCTGTAGGTGGAAACAAACGCCTTGTTGATAAGAGAGGTCAGAGGAAAGTGGACAGATTGGTTCGACGTTCAAGGTTTTTTGCCAGGAAGGAAGGATATAGTAACTCATTATCACTCTTTACAACCGTGGTGAGCAGAAAGGCATCTCAGCATGCAACAGCAGAAGACCACATTGGGTTCCACTCCTGTGAAGAACAGGGATCTTAGAATCAAGAACGAGTTCCTATTAAAGTGGCCGGGGAGTGTATAGAGACACCATCAGGAACCATTAGAAACAACACGTTCCATTAAACTACCATTACAGACCATCAAAAGATATTCAATCCTATCAGTGACCACTAGAACTGACGAATGGTTTCTAATGTAGGTCCTGGAGATTAGGCAGACAGACAGACAGACAGACAGACAGACAGACAGACAGACAGATGTGTGAAGTGTTTAGTCTCAGTGTTTTGGTGTGTTTGTCACTAAAGCTCTGTCTCTGTGGAACATTGTTTAAGGCTGTTAAACATTTATGAGCAGCACAGTGAGAAGTGTTGAGCTGTAAAACATCCCTCCATCACATGGTGTGATTAAAAATGTACTGTAGAAGGAAGAGGAGGAAGAGGAAGGAGGGAGGGAACAAAAAAAGAGCTGGTTGTCGCTCTGCTCCTCTTGATGGTGTTGTTTTTTAATTAAAACAGAGGAGAGGGAGAGACAAACACACACCGGGGTTAACGACATGCTGGAGTCAGCTGAAACACACACACACACACACACACACACCGAGAGAGAGTGCATGATTTGAGAATAATTTATTATTATTATTATTATTATTATTATTATTATTATTATTAAGGGTATTTTTTTGTTTTAGGGATTGTAAAAATGATCCACCATCAATTAACAAATCAAAGATTACACAAAATCAGCTGCTTCTTTCTTTCCTTCCACATTTGATCTCATTTTCTACTTTTAATTTATAAACTATAAAGGAGGCAAAAACAAACAAACAAACAAACAAACAAACAAACAAACAAACAAACAAACAAACAAACAAACCCCCTCCCCCCACCCAGATATTCTGATATTTACATCTGAGGGTTGATATTAGTTGTGTTTTAAGGCTCCACATGACAACAATTAATCTGTTAATAAAATGCTAAAGAACATGTTATTTAAATGAGTGTTTAATATTCATGCAAATGACCTGAATATAAAGTTAATGCTTTGTTCAACTTTGTTTGTTTGGTTGTTTGTTGATATCAAAGGGGAGGAGACAAAAGAGGATGGAAAATAGACCTCAGAGAAACAAGGGAACAGAAGAAATATGTATTATTATTATTATTATTATTATTATTATTATTATTATTATTATTTAGGTTCAAGTTTATTCAAATTTTGACTAAATAAGTACAATAAATTACGCACTCGCATACAGCTAAGTCGCCAGTCTAGGCGGGTTTGTAAATACAAATATCTAAATAAAGCGAAGCATCTATAGGATGTTTCCCCCCTTTTTTCTTTACAAGAAGACAAACTCTCCTCCTCTTCCCTTCTTTTCTTCACAAAGACAATTTTTTTACGAAACAAAAATTTTATTTTACAGGACAAATTTTCCAACAAAATATAGATTTTAACAAAATCTAAATCTATAAATATCTGTATTATTCCAACACAAAGGCTGTACAATAAAACTGAACTAACGACAGACAGTTGTGTATGAACAGTGGATAAATGAGGGGTAATGAACGAAGGGAAGAGGTCGATTTTTAAAGTGCAGATTAAATCCTTGAGTGATTTTCCAGTATCGGTGATTTGTAGTATATATACCGTACCAGTCAAAAGTTTGTACACCCCTACTGTACTCATTCATAGGGTTTTTCTGTATTTAATAATAATAATAATAATAATAATAATAATAATAATAATAATAGATGAGATGTGAAGTTGGGGTAAATTGGCTCAGTTGCAATTCATTATTCTATCGCTAGGAGGCAGTATTGAATATAACTCCTTAGGATGGAACTCACTCTCTCACACACACACACACACACACACAGAGGTATGTATCATTTCCATAACCTGATAAAACTGAACACGTCAGTTCACTCAGTCACCGTGAAATCCTTTAAAACTTCCCAGTAACCTGCTGAACTCCACACTGAAGCTACAGCAGTGAGATATCTGTCTTTTTTTCCAGATCTGTTCTTCACCAACTAAATTATACTTTGGTGCAACTTTAAACTAACAGGCTGTGTAACACTCACACTGTCCGTGCCACAGGCTGTTATTCGCTCCCTGCAGCTCATTTTATTTTTGCAAATCAGTTCTAGTTGATAAATAAAATTCTTGGTAAACTGGTGTCGGGTTTTACTGTAATAGAGTAAAAATCACATTCAGGACGCGTCACGTTATTTACAAGTTCCAGGATTTGCATACAGACAAACAAATAAATAATAAATGCATAACAAACAGCAAATAGGATAAAGGATAGATAGATAGATAGATAGATAGATAGATAGATAGATAGATAGATAGATAGATAGATAGATAGATAGATAGACAGACAGACAGACAGACAGACAGACAGACAGACAGACTCTCAGAAAATAAAGTACATTATTGTACCTGGGCTAGGACCCTCTAAGGTACTTATCTGTACCCTTTATACACACTCCCCGGCCACTTTAATAGGAACTTGTTCTTCATTCTAAGATCCCTGTTCTTCACAGGACTAGAACTCAATGTGTTCTTCTGCTGTTGCATGCTGAGATGCTTTTCTGCTCACCACGGTTGTAAAGAGTGATTATATGAGTTACTATATCCTAGCTGGCAAAAAAAAAAGCTCAAACCATAAATCTGTCCATTTTCCTCTGACCTCTCTTATCAACGAGGTGTTTGTTTCCACCCACAGAACTGTCACTCACTCACGCAATGTTTTTTGTTTTCTGCACCATTCTGTGTAAACTCTAGAGACTGTTGTTTGTGTGTGAAAACCCCAGGAGATCAGCAGTTTCTGAAATACTCAAACCCCATATCCATCTGGCTCAAACCAACACCCATGCTGCCACAGTGAAAGGAAGTCACACAAAAATTGAGATCACAATGTTTCCCGTTCTGATGTTTGAACATTGTGAACATTAACTGAAGCTCTTGATTTGTATCTGCATGATTTGACGCATCGTGCTGCTGCCGAGGGATCGGCTGATTACAGAACTGCATCAAACAGCAAGTGGGTGGCTTGGGAGTATATATGTAATGATTTGGCCCTTAAAAGTTACACATAGTTAGTTACCTTGAGGTCCAATAATGAGCCTTAGGGGGAACATTAGTGTAGTTTGTACCTTAGGGGACAGAAATGGACAGCCTGATTTCTTACAGGAGAGAGAGAGAGAGAGAGAGAGAGAGAGAGAGAGAGAGATATCACCAGAAGGACAGACAGGTAGATAGAGCACCAGATAGATAGATAGATAGATAGATAGATAGATAGATAGATAGATAGATAGATAGATAGATAGATAGATAGATAGATAGATAGCGCCAGACAGACAGAGCACCAGACAGACAGGTAGATAGCACACCAGATAGATAGATCACCAGACAGACAGACAGACAGACAGACAGACAGACAGACAGACAGACAGACAGACAGACAGATAGATAGATAGATAGATAGATAGATAGATAGATAGATAGATAGATAGATAGATAGATAGATAGATAGAGCACCAGACAGACAGACCACTAGATAGAGAGACACATAGACAGACAGACAGAGCACCAGACAGACAGACAGACCGACAGACAGACAGATAGGTAGATAGAGCACCAGACAGACAGACAGACAGACAGACAGACAGACAGACAGACAGAAAGAGCACCAGATAGATAGATAGACAGACAGAGTTTATCTTATGTTATAAACAAACCCGACAGGGGAAATAAAGCATTTTGGGGTTTTTTTTGTTTGTTTTTAAGAAAAGGAAGAAATTACTGTAATTTTATGATTTAACTTGATTTACCCAAATCAAATAATTATTTTCATTTTTCCTTTTATAATCATGACTTTATCCTCATATTCAGGCCTGAGGTTTGTCATTTGTGGCAGTAAAATAAAATAAAATAAAAACCCCGCCTAATCAATCCTCTGTCCTGCTGTTCATTGGTGTCTCAACATTTTTTTTTCTTTTTTCAGGATTCACATTTATATATTCATATTTAAAAAAACATTTAAAACCCAACACTAAATTGTGTCCAGTCAAAAATAAACAGATTCCTGGAAAATGATTTCAAGGCTCTTTAGTTTGTTATAGTGACTGAACTGTACATTTGTTGAGCAGCTTCTGGAAATATGAATGAATTGTTCTTACAAGAGTCACATAAAATAAAAATTATTTCCATTTCACATGTAATTGTACATTTTGTGTGTGTGTGTGATTATAGGCGGCTGCATGAAGGTGCATTTAATTTCAGCATCACATCACACAATCACGTGAAAATGAATCAATCATGGCAGAAGATCATGTGAAAATAAACGTGAGTGTGTGCTGGGGAGGAAATAAAAACACATGAATGTATGAAAAAACATGTGGAACATTCCAGCATGTGAAGGTCATGTGATGTTCCTGTACGTTTTGTTCACTGATGAATGAATGAGATGAAATGCGTGGAGCTCGAACCCCCCACACTAAAGCAGCAGGGTTTGGAAACAGTGCATTAAGCGTTAATGGGTTTGGAATGAGCCGGACGATTTGTTGACTGGGATAATAAAAGTGTTGTGTGTATCTTGGCATGCTGGCAGGGAGAAAGGGATTACAAGTTCTCCTACAAAGGAATGCAAATTACCAGCCAAAGCTGTCGAAGGGTTACGCAGTGTTTCTTCACATCCCTGCTTTCTTGCTTCTCCTTTAAATGTCCATTAATCCTAATAACCGTGGAGGGTCTCAGAGTGCTCACTATATTCATGGTGAAATCGATGGATTAGCAGTAGCGAGCGCAGACATTAGCATTTTATTGAAATCCTATCAGCGCTGAGAGGTGAGAGCAAGGGCAACGTCCTTCAGAGAAAACTTCACCGTTCTCTACAGGGAGCAGAAGGAAAGTCCTGCATCACTTGACCTACACCGTTCTTCCCTCGTTCCCGAGATCCCTGGATCCCTAACCCTCTCTCAACGATCTCATTTCACATTAGAGACATAATCAGTGTCATAAAGTGTGTTTTTATTCACTGATTTTATTTATATGATGTTTAGACATCATGCCTCAACTGAGGACAAGAAAAAATAATCAATAGGCAGATTATCAATCAATCAATCAATCAAATGAAAATGTTACGGGTTTTTATGAACTATTATTCCTTTTTCTTTTTAATTTTTAATATACAATACCAGTCAAAAGTTTGTACACCCCTACTCTACTCATTCAAGATGGGTACTGTGACTATTTTCTACATTGTAGAACAAAACTGAGGACATCAGAACCATGAAATAACATCTGGAACATCTCATCTCGTTATCTGTAGCCACTTTATCCTGTTCTACAGGGTCACAGGCAAGCTGGAGCCTATCCCAGCTGACTACGGGCGAAAGGCGGGGTACACCCTGGACAAGTCGCCAGGTCATCACAGGGCCGACACATAGACACAGACAACCATTCACACTCACATTTACACCTACGGTCAATTTAGAGTCACCAGTTAACCTAACCTGCATGTCTTTGGACTGTGGGGGAAACCGGAGCAGATGGTCATGGCGGACTTCCTCTCCGAGTAGGCTGCAGGCCGGACAGCCGCCTGGCCTGAGTCAGGCAGTGGGAGTATGTGGCAGTGGGGGCGTGGTCAAGCGTCAGTCTGTGACTGGAGGGTGGAGTCAGGGAAGGTAAGTGGCAGAATCACTACATCTGATGTGAATTAACCTGTGTTTGTGTGTCTTCCCAGCAGCCGCGCCCTATTTAAGGAAGAGAGCGAGAGCAGAGCGGTCTCTCTCCCGACCAGAACACGTGTGTGTGGTGTGTGTGTGTCTGTATACATATCTCATCTCATCTCATTATCTCTAGCCGCTTTATCCTTCTACAGTGTCGCAGGCAAGCTGGAGCCTATCCCAGCTGACTACGGGCGAAAGGCGGGGTACACCCTGGACAAGTCGCCAGGTCATCACAGGGCTGACACATAGACACAGACAACCATTCACACTCACATTCACACCTACGCTCAATTTAGAGTCACCAGTTAACCTAACCTGCATGTCTTTGGACTGTGGGGGAAACCGGAGCACCCGGAGGAAACCCACACGGACAACATGCAAACTCTGCACAGAAAGGCCCTTCGCCGGCCACAGGGCTCGAACCCGGACCGTCTTGCTGTGAGGCGACAGCGCTAACCACTACACCACCGTGCCGCCCCATCTGGAACATATCGGAGATAATGTACTCAACAAAAAAGTGTAAAAAACAAAACAGAGCGTCAGCGACGTAGCTCACACGGCCGTACCATGAGAAACCAGACTCGTCAAAAATTAGCCAAGTCGCTCTTCATGAGAACAATTAGAGCCATCCAGGCTTGTAGTACTCAAGTCTGACTCGGGCCCTAATTTTAAGGACTCGTGACTCGACTTGGACTTGAGCACTGATGACTCGGACTCATGTGTTAGCTGCATTCGCACTCAGATTTTTAAAAATTTTTTGTAACATGCCATAATAATTTGACATAAGATATTTATATCTATATTACATTTTTGTACTAATTGTGCGTAAGAGTGTCACACCTGCGCACCTTGGCGCATTCATCAGATAGACTCTTGGGTGCACTCCAGACAGTGCCCATGCCAAGCGGACTCTTGTGTGTGCGCTGTAAACAACTTGCACCTTAATCCTGTGCAGGCGCAATCAGCGCACCTGTATAAAAACTGAAAACACACTTACTTTGCGAAGTATTGAGTTGCATTGCTGACACATTACCGAGCCTTATTTCCTTGTTTGGGTTCCTGATCCCTGATTTCCTGTTTCTCATCTTTGATTCTGCCGAGTATATGATAGCCTGTTTGTGCCTCGCTCAACCTATTGCTTGTTTCACTCTTTTATGATTTTGCCGGCCGTTCTGGATTGTTTACCGTCTTCACTTGTATTAATAAACACACCTTCTGCACTTACATCCGTCTCCCGACCATCTCTGACAGAATACTTCACACTCCCTGATAAAGAGAAGCACATTCACCTGTTCCTACGTCATGTTCAGGAACAAACTGATGTTAATGGCGCTGAAACAAACGCCGTCAAATTGTGCGGTT
>NC_083578.1:87928908-87931408 GCF_027579695.1 Neoarius graeffei
ACGTGTTTGGTTTTTCCGCAGGTGACACTGAGAGCCGATCAGTAATCACTAGGGTCACGTCACGTCCATAGACTGTATAAAATCAAGTTCAGTGATTTCTCAGCAGCGTTATTTAACACGATCAGTCGATGGCCGAATGGAAGGAGGCGGTTCTTCTGGAGAACGCACGCACTCATGGCCCATGAACCCATGTTTCAGTTTTCTGAAAGGATTAAAAATTCATTTCGTTTCAAATGTTTGTTTTGTTTGCCAAAAACGAACCACATCACGGCCTTCAAAAATTCGCCATCCAACCTGTGGAAGCATATTGAGGTCTGTAAACGTTTTATTCCAAGAGAAAGCTTGCAACAAAGTTGTCTGTGCTTTTAGAGCTAGCGATAACATTGCAATAGTTATGCAGTCTGGTTAGTCAAATGACTTTCTATGGATTTTCCTGTCAAGTTGCCGTAGCCTTGTCCACATAGCTAATTAACTTGGACACTGTTAGTTAGCATGTAAAAATGGAATTACGCTAACATGAATAACGTTAACTTATCTGAAGTCCTTTCAGAAATGTTTTAGCATAATCTTACCAAATAAACAGAATGTTAAAATCTTTCTTTTCTAGTAGCGTTAGCTACTCAATATGATTTTGAGTTTGAAAAAAGTTTGCTAGCATGTCAAGTGAAGTTTCACTGACTAGCTAGCTTAACGTTAAACCAACATGATGCACAGCATGTGTTCATTTTGTGAACTCACATTTCTGTCTTTGGTAACGGCGTTAGGTTTTGTAAGCGTTTTGGCAATAATACAATGATGCGTTGATAGAAAATGTACTTTTAATACTTAAGTATTTTTAAAAGCAAGTACTTCAGTACTTTAACTTAAGTAAAAATTTGACTGGAAAACTTTCACTTGTATCAGAGTCACATTTGACCAACGGGATCTGTACTTTGACTTAAGTAATGAGGTTGGGTAGTTTGTCCATCTCTGGTGAATAATAACCCTGACTTTGTCTCGATCATATTATTCACCAATATTCACTTCACCTTTGGTGAATAATTGTTAAATATATATTTATGAAATATTAGTGTGTGTGTGTGTAAATGTACTGAGGGATTAATTTGAATTTGGTAAACTAGCATTATGCAATTGATACCATTTCCAACACAAAGACAACATAATTAACAGTTATTCCACAAAATCGAGTTGTCCATGAGCTGATAGTTGGCTATAAATAAAATCTTTACACAAAACATCCAACAAAATCTTTTCCGCTTTGAATGTAAACAAACTGGTGAAATGACAAGAGCAATTTGTGAAAAATGGAATAATAATAATAATAATCATAATAATAATAATAATAATAATTCTTGAAAAATGGAAAAAGATATCTTCTTACCATCAAATACTTTCATTCAATTTATTATTTTGTTGCTTTTTTGTATTTTCTGTGGTTTTGTTTACAAGTAGTTTTTATTTCATCCTTGGTTGGTTCAACAACATGTGCTGCCATTTTGTTTTTCTCTACTCATGGTATATGAGCTGATATCCTAGTAGTACAATAACCAATTAGAGCATGCGATCGCTCATATCCAGTGAAGGATAATAAATAATTATCCTATTATATACATTTTCCCATATTTTCACTCACTACATTTTTTTGCAGTATGGTTCCACTTTAAATATATATATAAAAAATTGACCTGAACAGAGCTAAAGGGTTAAATATAAGAGCGACAACTGAACATTGAAGACTGTCTTACTGAGTCAAGATCTTAACTTTACGATGCTCTTGGGGAACCGGACCACAAACTTTTTGCTGCTCATATCCAGCAAATTTGAAGAGAATAATTAGTTTACCTCATATAAAGGGGAAACAAAAATACTTTATAATAATCATCACTTATGGTGGTCGTTATAATGCAACCTTCACTTTATAGTAATTATATAAATATTAGTGATTATATACACTATAAAGATTATATAGTGATTCTATAAATATTAGTGATTATATACACTATAAAGATTATATAGTGATTATATAAATATTAGTGATTATATACACTATAAAGATTATATAGTGATTACATAAATATTAGTGATTATATGCACTATAAAGATTATATAGTGATTCTATAAATATTAGTGATTATATGCACTATAAAGATTATATAAATATTAGTGATTATATACACTATAAAGATTATATAGTGATTCTATAAATATTAGTGATTATATACACTATAAAGATTATATAGTGATTACATAAATATTAGTGATTATATACACTATAAAGATTATATAGTGATTCTATAAATATTAGTGATTATATGCACTATAAAGATTATATAGTGATTCTATAAATATTAGTGATTATATGCACTATAAAGATTATATATTGATTATATAAATATTAGTGATTATATACACTATAAAGATTATATAGTGATTACATAAATATTAGTGATTATATACACTATAAAGATTATATAGTGATTATATAATATTAGTGATTATA